>NC_132895.1:6026229-6253729 GCF_030463535.1 Salminus brasiliensis | reverse complement strand
CTCATATTAACACTCATAAAATCTGAAAACACGTGTAATTTGACATGGGGTGCCCAAAGTTTTGCATAAATCCGTAGTCACAGAACACACCTTAAGCAGTGGAGCAAAAGTGGAGTGGATGGATTTGATGTTATTGAGGAGGTACTTGGAGTTTGAGCCTATCAGCTTTCTGGTTGCCCCCCTACTTGCCATGGTGATGAAGGTTAGTTATGCCATGCATTAAATATTGAATTATATAATTACTATATTTAGTTGTTTATATAGTATATATGCTATGAACCACATGTATCCTGTAAGAGGTTTGAATCTGCACTCCTAACCTTTCTGTGTGTTCCAATATGAAATATGAAATTAAAACGTGACGGGGTGGTTTTTCTCTCCTGATATCTGATGTGCGTTGAAAGAGACGGCTTTTTGAAGTCTTTTGCCTTTTGATTCTGTGCGATATGTAAAAGACAGACGCTCCCTGTGAGTGCAGGTATGCGCCGACGTTTGGCCTGATGATGGCTGGAGCGGCCTTTGATGTCACCATTTCTGTCTCTTAGGCTCTCAGGCTCCTCACAACACACCATATAGTGCAGGTTCACCCTGACACTCGCTTAATAACTTGTTTCAGTGGCACGAACATTCACTCCCACTGGTTTTATTCGAATGCGTTTGAGCTGGTTTTAAATCTAAAGGCTTTGAATTAGAAAGCATTTAAAACTAGGATTACCAGGATCTTCAGCAAGGTCTTAATGAAAAGACATGTTATTAAATAAACCTCAATAAAAATACATTTATAGAGGAAACACCATTACCATTAAGTGCCGCCACAAATGGCATTTTTAGCTGTATATTTTAATGGATTTAAAGACATGCATGAAGCGCAGCGAGGAGCTCCACACATTTCATTACTTTCCACCAGTATGAATTTACTACTACTGACACTGCTGCGTATTGTCACTGCAGCAAAGCCCATAATCTCTGAAATGGTAATCATAATAATAAGAGAAAGAAAAAAAAACATAATTAAAGGCAGGAGTGTGCAACAGGGCCGGAGTCAGGCACAGTTTGCCAGTCTCCCTGCTCAGACCTATTCTTCAGACCTACTTAACCTGCCAGCTAACAGGTGGGTTAAATCAGGTGTTGTCTGAGCAGGACAATCACAACACTGTGCAGGAATCCAGCCCTCCAGCACCAGAGTTGCTCAGCCCTGATTAGATCAGGAACTCGGATTGTTATGGTAATGTAGGTCTCAATATGGCGTCATAAACAACAAGTAAATTGTTTTATTTATTACCTTGGAAAGTGACTTCCAGGCAGCTATGTGGTCGCTATGGTATTCCAGGTGGTTCCAAGTGGCTGCTATGATGTTGCTAATTGATTGCTAGATGGGTGCTACAGTGTTGCAAGGTGATTGCTTGATTGGTGATTGTGTTGTTAAGCGGAGGCTAGAGTGTTGCTAGCCTGTTGCTAGGCAGTTGCTATGGTATCCCAGATGGTTGCTATAGTGCCTTAGGCGGATGCTCAAATGTTGACAAGTGGTTGCTGTGTTTTTTTCAAAAGCACCTCTCACTATCTCTGACTGGACTGGCAAAATCATTGCCCCAGTTGGCTGCGTTTGGGCACCCCTGGACTACATTTCCGTGCCACAAAGCTGAAGAAAAGTAAAAAGCCTTGTTGATGTACCAGCAGTATAAACAACATGGCATAGGTAAAGCGAGGTGGAGTGTTTTGGGGTTTATGGGGTCAAGCCCTGGGTGTCCTGTCTCGAGAGTTGTGTTGTGTGTTGTCTGTGATTTCAACATGGCGTCTGTTTACAGATAAA
Source organism: Salminus brasiliensis (assembly GCF_030463535.1). Lineage (NCBI taxonomy): Eukaryota > Metazoa > Chordata > Actinopteri > Characiformes > Bryconidae > Salminus > Salminus brasiliensis. Next base: position 6,251,919 of record NC_132895.1, on the reverse strand, counting down.
GTCCCACCCCTTAGCAAAAAAAAAGACAATTAGCTTTCTGGTTACAGATAAAAAAGTCCCGGCCTTCAGCAAAAAGAGCCAATCACAACCCCGGACACTTTTGGTGTGAATGTGAATATGTAATCAGCTATATTTGCCATTAAAAGAGAAATTGTGAAGCCTAAATCAAGACCAGCATGGTCCTGGACCTAGAGCTAAGCCTCTGCCCCTGCAATATGGTCAGTGTTTCTATTGCATTCCTTTAATATGGCTAAAATACAATAAGCAATAGACATTTCAAAGCATGTGTGTTAAATGATAAGCACTAAATCTGAGCTTACATTACCTGTTGCCTGGTTTACTGAACCAAATGGTCCTGGACACATCGAACTGTGGCTAAACGGACTTTAAGACTGATGGGAACCTTGTCTTGTTTTGTCAGAAAGAGTGTATGTGTGTGTGTGTGTGTGTGTGTGTGATTGTGCTGTAACATGTAGATCCCACGGCTATAGGCTATAGGAGCTCAGGGAGATGCTCATACTGAACAGATGCAGCACGCTGAGGCAGCGAGTATTACTCGTCAACGCTACATTATCAATTAAACAGTGTGTGAACACCATGCTTTAAATGCTAGTGACAAGCTAGCATTAGCGGGAGGGGAGGGGGCCTGGAGCTGGCACGGCTGATTGAGTTAAAGCCTCTGTCAGTGCAGGAATACACACATACTGAATCAACGTGTCTGTCAGAGCTGGAATACGCATTCACTGAAGACCTGCTATCATTACAGCTGCAACTTCAGCACCACTCTTTCCATTCCCACTGATCTGGGACCATCTCTACACGCCCAAAACCTTAAAGCTGTAGTTTCAGACTCATATTACAGTAAATTGTGTGAAATGTCCTCTTACCTTCCATGTAGTTCAAAAGCTGACTGGCCGGCTCACGCTGATTGACTAGCCTAGCTCTTGAGTTTGATGGTTTAGTTGGTCTACCAGTATGACCAACCTGACCAAGCTAGTCAACCAGTTTGATCAGCTTGACGGCCATTAGTCAAGTCGGTCATGCTGACTGAGCAGCTAATCCATCAAACTCACATGAAGACATTCTCGATTCTGCTAGAAAGTTCAAGTGGTCAACCAGCTTAACCAGCACAGGGCATAATTTCACCTAGATCAAGCCTTTTAACCAGCCTAGATAGCGTGTGTATGTCTGTCTACTGGTTTGATTAAACCCCACTGACCGTTTGCCACTGCTATGATGACTGTCAAGCGTACAAGATCTGATTATAGTTTTTATTTAAACTGATTTAACTGATTTAAACTGAAAACACAGTGACTTTTATTTTGGAAAATAAATTAGGACACATTTTAAAAACAACTGAGATAAAAAAAATTATAACTAGGTCTGATGATTTAGTTGAAATTGTTGTAGGAACTAAAAGATTATTTACTAAACTAATTATTATTATTACTAATTTACTAATTTATTCTCAAAAGTGAGAAATGAAGGAAACATAAGTCAATTGGAAAAGCAGCATTTTGTCTAATACTCTGCTAAACCACCGGTGGCCTGCCAGAAACCTTTGCTGTTAGTGGGCCAACAGTGGGCTGTCATTCTCCTGGTATCAGGGATCAAAGACCAGCTAAGACCAACTGAAACCAGCTAGCAGCATGGGCTTTCGGCAGGGCAGTTAGCATAGTGTGACGTCCATGAAAAAATAAATAAACAAAATAAATAAATAAACAAACAAATAAATATATATATAATAGAAACATGTGTTTAGATAATGGTTAATTCGATTACGTGCAATATTTGAAGCTACCTTTAAAAATAAATATTTACATGAAACATTTCATTCATTCATTCTCATTTGAACCCTTTCTTTATTAATTTATTTATATAATACTGTCACAAAACTCCCTCCATAATATTCAGGCTTCTGCTCTTTTTTTAATGCAATATACCTTTCTCTTTTTTCAGAAAACACACAAACACCTTTTAGATGTTGCTAAACAACAAGACGCTGTACCGGCGTTCCTGTGGACTGATCAAACATCATCAGTTGCAGCCCAAGTACTGCTCCATTCAAAAGTTTACATCTGGCCCAGTACAGTCTGAAGGCCCGGATGTGTTCTTGTCCCGCCCGTGTTTTCGAGGATGCATCAGGATGTGACTTGTGTGCACAGGCAAATATCCCAGAATGCATTGCATCCCACTCTGCTGTTCCAATTGCAAAATTATCGTACAGCGCCCTCCCGTCCTCGGGAGCTGGTTCTCACGAGTCCAACTTGCCAAGTCAGAACTACCAAGAACACCAGCCCGAACCTGCCGTGCTTTGTACTGAGAATCCCGCCTTTAACGGTTTAAAGCGAGCATAGGGATGATTGAGCCATGCAGTTAGCATTATGATTTTTGTATTGAAAGTGTATGATTCCGATTTTTCGAATGTTTCCGAACTACTGCTTTGACATGAAAACTGGTCTCAGATCAGCGTGTGGGAAGAACTTCCTGTTTGTGTGATTCCCTGAGCTCTTTGTGCAGGCTGTAAACTGAGAGCTCGGTCAGATTACCATAACAGAGAGAATCAGTCATATTAAGCCATCGTGCTGTCGCCTGCGTTAGCTGAGCCGCTCTCCTCTGCCAAAGAAGCGTGACGAAACCTAAGATGCGTGTTAAATACGATTTGAATACGGAGCATTATTTTGTCACTTCTTTATTTCCTCTTCTTTTCATTTCATTTTCATGAGTCTGTTTATTTTTCCTCAGTTTCTAGATCGCATTGGCTCTACCCACTCTACCCTACCTTATCAATGGTAACCCTCTACCCTATTCAAGGTTGCTAATGTGCCATGAGTGCAGGCCCTCCTCAGTGCGCCTACAGACAGATGAAGGATGGGTTTGGTAGCTTGTGTGAATGTGGGACATCTCTACCATCTCTTTCAGTCCTATCTATACCCTTATCAGAGGCCACTTGACCTCCAGCCCCAAAGTGCTCCCTTGTCTCTTGTAGTCTCCTTCCTTCTCCCTCCTGTCCAAATATTTCTGGACACCCCTTCTAACACATGCATTCAGCTACTTTAGGTTGCACCCTTTGCTGACACAGATGTGCAAATGCACACAGACACACACAGATTGTCTAGTCCCTGTAGAGAAGTATTGCCAATAGAATAGGACTCTCTGGAGCTGATAAACATTAACCTATTGGCACCATGCTGCCTAATGCCAGGCGTGGGCTAGAGGGACCATATAAAGACCCTAGCATTGAGCTGTGGAATGATGGATGGTGGTGCTCCATCCAATATTTTTGGGGATAAGTTGGGGTTGATGAGGTGGGATGGTAATCAGCCGACATCCTGGCCTTGCTAACACTCTTGTCGTTGAATGCAATCAAATCCTCACAACAATGCTCCAGAATCTAGTAGAAAGCATTGTTCCCTGGACAGTAGAGACAGGTACGCCAACAAGAACATATACCCTTAATTAAAAAAAAAACTGGAGTAAGCAGTCGTCCCAAAACTTTTGTCAATATAGTGTATATTATCTACGACCATACGTACATACATATATACACACCAATGAGCCAAAACATTAGGAACATCTAGCTAATATGCTGATGGTCTTAATTCTTAATTCGGCCAAAACCAAAAGAGCCCTGTGGTATCTGGTACCAAGATGTTAGTGGATCCGCCTTCGTTGTCCTCACACATTGATGAGCTTTAAGCGTCCAACACACTTTTTAATTTGTCCCTCCTTAAACCAATGTCAGTACCCACCACAGCCAACCAGAAGCCTCTGGGAAAAAAAGAATTGTTGTTTTGGGGATGCCCCCACCCAGTCATCGGGCCCTAATGACGCAGCCCTTGTCGAAGTGGTTCAGATCTTCACACCTGACCATTTCTTCGGCCTTCCTTTGCATGCTGACTACCAGAATCGACTGCTCGGTTACTATATAGCATAAATCCCAGAGCTTCGCCTGCACCATTGTGATGGGATATCATAATCTATTTGTCTATTTAATGTCGGGGTGCTAATGTTGTGGCTAATCTGGGTCGATATGGGACATATATTGTAAATATGGATAATGTAAATAGGATATATAAGCAAGTGTGTGGGTGGAAGGGAGGGTGGAGTCCTGTGTTGGCGTACAGCAGGGAGATTTTTTGAGCATGCTCACTAGAAATGTGGGAAAGTGCATGACATCATTGTTTTAGTTCAAGCAAACCAAAGGCGACAGAGCCAGGCTGTTAGCCCTGCTGAACGTTTCCATAGAAAACCCGGCAACTGTCAGAACCCAACTTAAACACCTCCACTTTAATGTGCAGGGGCTGTGTTTGCTTTGCTTGCTTTTGGGTGTAGTCCAGGGCCCAAACCTGCTGTCAGGGAGCACTTTGGAACTGTGATATTTATAATTAGTGTATATATGACAGGCCTGGCAGTCCTTGCTATAATCTGATTCGTCCTAAATTTGTTGGCACTGTATTAAAGAAACATACACTACATGTCCAAATGTTTGTGTACACCCTTTCTACTGAATGCATTTAACTACTTTAAGTTGTACTTATTGCTGACACAGATGTGCAAATACACACACACATACACACAGCTTGTCTAGTGCCTGTAGAGAAGTACTGCTAATAGAATAGGACTCTCTGGAGCAAATAAACATTGCATCCCGGCATTGATCTGTGGAGCAGTGGAAGAACTGTGTGGCGCTCCATCCATTTCTTTTGGGATGAGGTGGGGTGGTGATCTGATTTTCCAGCATCCTGACCCTCGCAGCAATGCTTGCTCTAAAATCTACTAGAAAGCCTTTTTCCCTGGACAGTAGAGACAGTTACTCCAACTCCAACTCCAACACCAAGGCAGGATGAACTCTTTTTAATACCCTTGATTTCGGCAGAAACACTGAAGGAGCGGGTGTCCCAATACTTTTGTCCATATAATGTCAGGATCAGTAGAGGTATGTTAAGATCACTGTTTTTAACGGCATACACAGCATTTACACTGCTCCTCCAAGATGTAAACGTTCAAATCACCTCTAAAAGTACAGAAAAGCAGAGGAGAAAAATCCATACTGTGGTTGGTTTTGGGTCGGAAAGGAGTTGCGGTTTTTCTGTAGCGCTCTGTTCCAGTTCATGGCAGGACGGCGCTTTGACTGGCAGCCTCCCTTGCCTTTGATCTGAGATTTCACAGATGCATTTGGGCATTTCAATGACAACACGTCTTTATTCGGAGCCTCTCAGGCAGCCGCGCCCCTCCCCCGCCGAAATTTTGCTCCGCAAGCTGCAAATTGGCATTCTGGGACAGTTGTTATTTTTTTTTTTTTCGGCACTTGTCTTGAAGGATTCTTCTGTGCACCAAAAAGCCTTTGAAAACTTTTCCCTCTGTCACTGCGGAGAAAGGCTCTGTCATTTGAAAAGAAATATTTGCTTTCAGAAGTGTGCCGTGCGGAGCTTCCCTCTAACGTTACTCGTCTTGATAAAAGCCGTTATTCATGTAATTACAGAATAACAGTGGCTGGTGGCGATTTTCACAGCACCAATTATTCCCCTATAAACCTCTATACAAGTCTCTACAGTCATTTCTTACACACTGTAAGCGTAAGCTCCTTTGATAGGAGCAGATCACATGCTAAATCATTAGCCTTTCATTGTTGTTGTTTACATGCAGGAGTTCTTGCTTTACACCTCACATTAGGGATGCTTGGAGAGTGCTTGGTGTAGCATACTGGGTAATAGCCCTGCTTTTCTTGTGGCAGACTAGGGTTTGATTCCCCAGCCAGGCAAGCACACCATCGTTCATCAATAAGAGTCCCTGGGTGAGACTCTTGACTCTACATTCTCCTGTAATCTGTGTAACATGACTCTAAAGTAGGGCTCTCGGGATAAGACGTCCAGACAAATGCTGTAAAGGTAAAGATAACATCGTTTGAGGGAAGAACACTGAAGAACATTGGGAAAAGCTCTGAGTTACCAACTGCAGTGGCAATACCTCCTCCTTCTGGGATCATCTCTGTAAGTCCTGCCTTCTTGCAGCCACAGTTGGTCTAATGGTAGGCCTACCTGTCAAACTCCTGATGCATTAGTCAAACACATGGAGCATTTCTATTGGTCCATTCATCATATGTGTATTAGTATTAGTACTGAACCGTCACAGTACGGGTCATGGTTTGTTGCACCAAGAACACATGGTACACGCTATTAGGGTAAATATGGTAATTTCACAAGGGGCAGCCCCTTAAGCTGTTGCAAGGTTTGCACGGTATTGTGGAAACTGTAGTTGTAGGAGTATTGCAATGGTAGTCTGTAGTCTTGTTTGCCCCTCCTCTGCCTTCCCCTTCTTTCTCCTTCTCTCTCACTGGTCTCTCTCCCTATTGCTGTCGCGTGTAGAGAGAGTGAGAGAGAATCAAGATGCTGTTTTTTCCCTCTCCTTATTCTTTATCGCTCTATGTTCTCAGCTTTAACTTCCTCAGGGGGGCGCTGTACAGCACTAAATGAAACAAACTATAAGACGGCACAAAAACCTGGGTGTTTCTTTTTTCTTTCGGTTGTACCATACTTGTACTGATCCGTGAGGTCCAAACTGCAGTGCAAACGGAGCCGTGACTTTCGGGTACTGTTACACTCCTAATTACTCCACAGAAGAATCAACATCTGAGCTATCCTGAGGAGCTTTTTCACATCACAAGTGACAAATCACTCCTCTGTGTGTTTCTCTGCTTCCCGTACGAAAGGTCAGAACCTCTGCAGGTTGTGGCTGTTGTCTCTTGTGAAGTGACCGCGGTCACTGTGTTGCTAGCAAAGCTAGCACTTATCCATAATGTAGATTATGGCACTATTTTAAAAGCCTCCAGTTTAACAGATACATACTGAATATCATCGCTGTCAGACAAAAACTTTACAGGAGAAGGGATTCACATTATGTCAAAGAGTGAAACCCCTCTGCAGTTAGCAGGTTGGAGTGCTACTTCATTTTTCTTCCTAGCAAAATCTGCAATTTCATTGGCTGATGCCAGCACAATGTTCTCAAAAGGTTTAAATGCTCTCCACTTGAAGGTAAGGGGGCTTATACACTATATAGACAAAAGTAATGGGACACCTGCTCATTCACTGTTTTTTTTTTTTCTAAATCAAGGGTATTAAAAATAATTGATCCTATCCAAGGAAGAAAGCTTTCAACTAGAGCACTGCTGTGAGGATTTGATTGCATTAAGTAACAAAAGCGTTAGTGAGGTTACAAAGTTGAATGGTCATCACCACCCTACCTTATCCTCAACTACCCAACTCATCCCAAAAGTATTGGATGAAGCACCAGCCATCATTCCAGAGGACGTAGTTCCACTGTTTCACAGCTCAATGCTGGGGGGCTTTATACCCCTCTAGCTAGTCCATGCCTGGCATTAGGCATGATTCCTATAGGCTCATGTTTATCTGCTCCAGAGAGTCCTATTCTATTGGCAGTACTGTGTGTGTGTGTGTGTGTGTGCATTTGCACATCTGCGTCAGCAATGGGTGCAACTTGAAATAGCTGAATGCGTTTGTCATAAAGGGGGTCCACAAACATTTGGACATATAGTGTATCAACTGGACCTCTCTCCCACTGGATCTGGGTTTGTGTAAGTGAGAGATGCTGTAGCTGTGTGTTTCTCCTCTATATGTTGTGATATATGTGTGTGTGTGTGTGTGTGTGTGTGTGTGTGAAGGGGGGGGGGTTGGTTGAGGTGTAAGGGAAGAGGCTAAGTGGCTAATGGTGTTTGCAACAGTTCAGGCCTCCCCTTAAAGTGGGAGACAGCTGAAGGAAGTGTCCAGATTTATGGTGGCAATGACTGGTTGCATCAACTGCCTCCTTCATGGCAGCTGCAGAAAGAGAGAGTGAGGGAGCGAGTGAGGAAGTGAAAAAGCAACGATAGAGGGGAAAGAGAGAGACAGCGGAGGCAGAGAGCTCACTGTAAATCACACCATCACACCACCAGATCTGTGGGCCTCAGACACATACATACAGTTTACCTTTTGACCCAAAATGCATTTCAGCATGGTAAAGACTGTGCTTTATGCACATTAAAGGAGAAGTTAACAGCTTCAGGCGTCACGTTCAGACAATTAGAGAAAACAGAAATGAAACCGCTGATAATGATCTCTTCATTAACACCTTTAAAAATAAAACCTACTAAATGCTTGCTGGCGTGCATCATTCTAAAGAAGCACAGAGTTGGAATCATTCACAGCAATACTGAATGAAACCAGATGTTTTTTACCAGAAGGTTTTAGTGCCTCTATAAGCTACATTATAGGGTTATAATACAAAAAGGTACGAATATGCCCGTTGCCTGGTTCCTGGGACATGTAGTTTTGAGATTTTGGGCCCAATTTTAGCAATCTTTAAGCGAGATGTCAACCGTGCACCACACGGTAGGGCGTGTTGTTGTGTCTTAGCTATCGTAACAGTGGGAGAAGTTTGCCTTGCGTGGCTCAAAACGCCCAAAAGACATGCACTAATTAGTTAATCATGGATGTGTTTGGGGCTTAACGTGCAATAAACCAATCAGTGTGTCACTCGCCATCTTCTTTAAGAGCCGGGTGCGGTCTGACTTTGGCGGATTGCTGTTTCAGGGGTGTAATGCTGGGGGGGGGGTTACGAGTGCTGGGCTGCACGCACCTGTGTTGGCAATTCACTGCCAAGATAGCAATGAACGTCTGACTGCAATACAGCAGAAATTGACCTGAACACCCCTCATTTTGAGACCACCGTGCCCATCAGCGTAGATATATTCGCAAGTAGCATTGCTACTTAAACAGTGCAAGCGGAAGGCATGAAAATAGACTGTGTGTGGGGTGTAAGATAGCAACGAGCATCGCAACATGCCTGCAGCTAAAATGGTGGAGTGCTACTCTATTTTTCTCATCGCAAAAACTGCAATTTCATTGGCCGATTTTAAGCCTGTAGACCCTATATGTAAGCACACACTCACATCCCTCTCACAGCTCCATTACTGTCATAGTTAACATCAGTTTCATAGGCCCCAAAACAGAACCCTGTGGGACTCCACACAACATGCTAAACCAAAACCAAACATTTACCAAATAATCCATGATCGTTTCTGCCTTAAGAATAAGGGGTTTAAGATTTAAGCTTTTCTCAGGAAAAGGTGGTTCTTCTACTTTCAGCACCATTAAAATGAAGACTGTACCACACGATTAAAAGCATGAGCGTGTACGTATCTAGAATATTGTTTTGCATTCTTCTGTCTAAGAGAAACTGGCTGTAGAGCATCACTCATAGCCTGACTTTGAACGATAAATATGTGCTATTCTCTTGCGGTGATTACCTGGTATGCTTCGCTGCACAGAAAAAGCCAAGCGGCCAGGAAAAATCACAATTTCTCGCCATCAATTGCACTGCTGCAGTGTTTTTCCTCAACTTGCGTCATTTCCTGCACACACAGTGGCAATATTCCCCTGGCTTTTCTCTGAACACAATAATCAAGTCAATCACTCTCTTTTACTGTTTCCCAGGGAGCCCATTTGTATTTGGGCCCTCTGTGAAAAAATGGTGTGACTAGTGTGTACCTAAAGAGGACTTCTCTCCACAGGACCTGTTTATCCAGCTGAAGTCCAGCCGAGCTCTGCTGTCCCCCAGCAGAGAGCAAAATAAGCCTTACAGAGCAGATGAACATGTTTCCTGCCATTTTTTATCTCAGTGACCAGAGACATAGGCCCATTGTATCTCTTTCAAATGAATAAGATGGAAAACGCAGGACAGTTTTGCGTACTGTGGCTGAAGACCTGCTCTAGATAATGAAGGCCCTGTACGTACTGGCTGCATAACATTGGTTTAAAGCATCTTTTCACACTCTACTAAACTCAATGACTGGCTTGAATCTGTCTTCGGTCACCCTTTGGTCCACAGTTTGGTCTCTGAAAGCACACAGAGCATTCATTCTCAAATTCTGAGCATGCGTTTCGCTGTACTCTTAAAAATAGAAAACCTTCCTAAATGGTTTTTGGCCTGGATGAAAGGTTCTAAAACAAAGAATCGGTAAAGAACCCCTGCTGAAAAAAAACAGCCTGGCCAGCTCAAACTGATACTGGTTAAGCTGGTTGACCAGCTTAGCTCTTTACCAGCATAGGGTATGTTTTTTAGTTTGAGTTTGATGGTTTAGCTGGTTCACCAGCATGAACAGCCTGACCAAGCTAGACAACCAGTATGACCAAGAGTGACCATTCTGGTTCACCTTCGTGACCAAGCAGGTTGACCAGCAAGACTGAGCTGGTTGACCAGCAAGGCCAGCATGACTAAGCTGGTCGACCAGCAAGAAGAAGTGGTTTAGAACACATTGGTGAACCTTTACATAATGTAAAGCTTTTTAAACCTTTAAATCTCTTTTTTTTGGAGAACCAAAATGGGTTCTCCTATGATACCAAAGACCTTTGAGTGTTGTTTTGCTCCATAGAACCCTTTTTTGGCACCTTTAGTATTTAGCATGTAGTACACACCTCTTACAAAGGGATTCCTCAGGAGCAGGTTCTTCATATTTATTTTTCCAGTACTGTTACTAACCAGAGAACCCATTTCATTACTATTTAGAACCCTTTTGTATAAAGAGTTTAGACAAACACCTTTATTTTTGGGTACATGTTAAAAGGGGTTTGCTGAAATGGTTCTATATGGCATGGCTGAATGGTTCTTCTGTATGATGGAGGCAGGGGGGCTGCCAGGGATTTTGGGCCCCATTAAAAGATATTACACTGGGCCCCACAGCTCTAACAATTCTGTCAGTCACACTCCTATGTGCCACTGGATGGAGGAGCATTCTTTACCATATGATACAAACAGCACCAAAAGAAGTCCGAAGTCAGAAGCTTTTGCTGCTGTATAGAACCTGGCAGTATATAGAATAAATCCTAAGGATGAAGTCAACTCATTGATATCACAGTATTCCTCTACATACTGCTACATGTGCTTCTCTCTACATTTCAATCCTGATGTCTAAACATGTTTTATTTATGTTGTTTAGAACATCACTCACTGCAGATTAGCTGTGAACTGGAGGAAAGGATTCCGCCTCAACCTCTGCAATAAAGCAAGCTGTCCAGCATTTATCACAGCGCCCATTTAAACCTAGCAAATATGGGTTTAATGGGATTTTAAAGAGCGATGTGTGCCGGGTCTCACGCTCCCCTGCAGTGCAACACTGAGCGCTCGCCTCACTCATGTGGGTGTCACGGAGGCAGAGCTGCTGCTGTAATGTTTAATATTGATAAGAGTGCTGCGAGGCGCAGGCCTCTAATTGTCTATGATAAATACAGAGCCGACGGGTTCTGTCACTTCCCTCAGCTTCACCCAGACAGACGTATCCTAATCACAGCAGCACATTCAAGTGAGGGTTCCACCATCTGAGTCTTGTTTTAGGTTGGAAACAGCCCATGCCCACATCACCATTACCATCAATATGCCCCTCTTATTACATGACCAGTCCATCAAAAAATCTAATTACAGAATTTCACCTTTACCCCAGTCGATCAGCCGAGACATGTCTGCAGTTTGCATCTTTAAATTTGCACTGACAGGGCTAATAACAGGTAATGGTAGCTTACCCACGACTGTAGCACTGTGCAAACTGATGGCCTAAATTTGTGGTGCCAAAAACATACAGCCCATGGGCCAAAACAGGTGTTCTATCAGTGTCCCGATCTGATCTGATCTGTGTGTGTGTGTGTGTATAAATAATCCAGTCCCACAGTTTAGATCAGATGAGCTGCTGATTAATCGAGTTCAGTATCAGTTTCTATAATCAGACATTCTGGACCGATTCTGTTTTATAGTGTTTAATATCTGATAATCCAGCTTGATTCTCCTCCCTGACCAATCAGCTCCCAGCACCTTTTCAATTCCTGTGTTTGTGTGTGTGTTTGTGTGTGTGTGTAGTGGTACACACTCTGGACTGATATATGATTTGGGTTTTTATAGCTGATTTAGATTTCTATAGCGCATGTGTGTGTTAGCATTAGCGTTATCCTCCACTCGGTTCTGAATGGGTTCTTCAGTGCTGGTTTAAAACAAAGAAAGGCGAGTGAGCGGTTCTCCGGTTCTCCCGCTGGTAAAACAGAGCAAAAGGGTCAGATATTATGGTCTGTTTTCATGTTCCTCTGTAAAATAGCTCCCCACTGCAGAACCTCAACTCTTATTTTTCTCCCTAAGAATGTCCGCACTGCTGCAGCCAGCTGGGTAATAATGTCTGTTAATAGTGCCAGATTGGGATTAAAATAGTTGGTGCCCGATCCATTAAAATATGCTTGGATCACTACATCTCTAACTGCAAGCATTTAGGTCACGTAGCATTTAGCTATCCTACCTAACACCCTACCTACTTTTACCATGCTGGAGGCATTTTCTGAAGGTTATTTAGGCTATTAGAATATCCTAACTATGCTTCTGGTGGAAGAATTTTCTATTATAGTGCTTCAAGTTGATCAGAATAGCCAAAGATCCTACCTACAGTTTTTATTTAGGCAGCTGTATCTATATTGTTGCTGTCACAAAAAATAAATCGTATCTTTACAGAAAGAAAAATATTTCAATATCAATATCAAAAAATATTTTAACATTTTACCTTAAGTGTTTTTAACTTAACACCTTAAACAGCCTATGGTCAACCAGCATTTAATTACAAAGTGTAATTACAAAATGTGATTACAAACTTCTATTATTAAAGAACAGCCCCACCAGTTTGTACAGAAGTCCCTGTGGTTGCTGAGTAATACACCTTGGTGTGTAATAAGCCATACATACAACAGAGAGAATCATTTTACCAGGCAAAGAATCACTTCAGCATTTATATATTTTTTTTTTTACTGTTTCTATTCATCTGCACATGAATTCTGAACTTCAGATGTTACTGTTTTTAAGTCAAATCTGCTATAATTGTTATTTATTTTATCAAACACGTGTTTGATAATTGACTACATGTGTAAATTGTTTGTTGGACTATTCCATTAAAATCAGACTTTTCTGTCCAGTGATTAGTACAAAGCATTTTCTGCTGGACTCCCTTTTATATCTCCGTGCTAAATCTCAAATACAGTATCTTGAGACTGTCAGTGCACTCTTTTGAAGCCAAATACCATTAACAGTACAACATTTAACATGCCTTGATGTGATTTGAGATCTACAATTCTGGGGCTATATGCATACACAAGTGTTTCTCTTTATCCTACAAATCAGTTTGACCCGGTTGTGTTCTTCTCACTTGGGCTGATTGGAAGTGAATTAGTTTCTCAGTTTCCCACAGTAAAATGCTGAGGCTTCATCTTTCCTGTTGGTCCTGTCAGTTTCGCCGAGCCAGTTGCTTTTTTTCCAAGTGCCACCATCATAATCAGATGATTTACAGGCCTTTACAGTCAGCCTTTACTTTGCGATTTCCTCTCTGTGTTTTTAAAAAAGCAGTAGACCACTCTCCATGCTGTATGGCCTGCAAGACCTACCATCCTAGACTCCTGGCTAACTGAAGATGACATGGCTTGAACCTGGACTGGAGGTGCATTTCAGTGCAGACAAAAATGTCACACATTGTTTCCGTTCCCATTGTCCATGTCTCTCTCCTGGAGCCATAGTAACCTCTGCAATGGGGAAGTGAGCCCGCAGTGCAACAGCCATGGCTGCAGGCTGGAGCCTGACCCCTCTGGGTTAAGAATGTGAACCGCAGAGCTCCACTGCTGGCCACAGAACAACCCTCAGGGCTGGTGGATGCAGGGAGCCCAGCTTATCACTGTGATTAGTGTCCAATTCTGCCCCTCCACCCCATTCTGCTCTTCTTCTTCTTCTCCTCTTCTTCTTCACTCCACTGAGGATTTTGCTTGGATTTTGTCTCACAACTCCAGTGGGGGTGTAAAGCATGTAGGACCTAAAGGCAGTTCAGGCTGTAGCTTAAAAAGACCACTGTAGAGATATGGTTCAATTCTTAAGCAAGTTCAAAAGGAAACGCAGGAGGTCGGATTTTCAAGTTTGAGAGAATTTCACTTTTGACAGAATTTCAATGGCCATTGTGTGCACAGTGAGGGGGGCTGTGATTGCCTGTTCCCTTACCCATTTCTCATTTGTATTTGTATAAAAAAGTTTTTATATATATTTTACCTGGAAGGTTGCATCCAAAAATTTACTGAATTCCAGTCTAAATGCACCAGCCAATCTGTCTGGCTTCAAAAGGCCCTATAAATACCCTGTTAAAGTAATTTAGGGGCTGCTTCAAGTGTTGGCCTTATCATCAGGAGATCCCAGGTCCGGCCCCTAGCGATGCCACAGCCACCTGTATGGCTGGGAGCACCAGGAAGCATCACTGACCTCGCTCTGTCTGGGAGGGTTGGATGGCCCCAGCTCTCCCCTTGTCACTCAGCATGATGCTAGCCAATGTATGCGACTTAGGTTAGATGGTGTAACAGGATTGGCTGCTAGTGTTCTCCTCCAAGCATGTTGAGCTGTCTAATGACATGAGTTTGAAAGGAAGGGGGAGTTGTCAACCTTCCTGTGCTGGTAGCATTGTGTGATGTGGGGTCATATTGGAATTGGGGTTAACACCGGAGAAAAGGAAGCTTTAAAAAGTTTGGTACTGATGTGTGAGTGTGTCTAAATTTAAATGAATCTGACTATGGTTAAAGCCATTTGAAGTTGGTGTTATAACCAAGTTTGGCCAATGCTTTCCTGACTAGTTAATTGCTACCATCACACAGTGCTTATACACAGGTTATCACAAAAAAAATGTTTGTTTGTTTGTTTGTTACATTTTTTCCCTTTTTTCCTCTAAATTTGGTACTGCCAGTTAACTCGCCTGTTTGTGGTTCCTCTAGCACTAGAAATCCTCCCAACGTCTAAGAGGGTAGGGACCTAACATACGACGAGTAATGAGAGGAAAGAACCCCACCAGGAGGGAGCACGGACAGTTGCGCTCTCTCAGACTCCGGCTGCTGATGGCAAAGCAGCATGGCTGCGAGTTCAAAGGGTTGGAGTAATAATGCTGTGTCACTGTAAGTGTTTAATGGAGCACTTCTTGAGTTTAGGTCTGTTCTTGGTTCTCACAACAAGAAACATGTTCACCAACTGTTCTTAAGAAGCATTTCTTTCTTACACAGTTTCTGATATTCTTACAAGATTCCATATTCACATTTATTTGGGGGGATTCGTTCAGAGCAGGTAGAAAACATTGTGAATCTGACTTAGACTTGTGAGGACATTTCTCAAGATAAGGTTTATCAATTCTTAGGAAGGCGTTGGTGAATGAGGCCCATTCAGTAGAATATACAGTATGTTTTAAAGCATCAATTACTGTCTATAATGGTATTTTCATACGATGATATACTTTTGATGTAAGATTTTTCAGAAGTACCCCACAGGAATGCCCATTTCATTCAGTGTATAGCATGTTTCAATGATCTACTCCTGAGAAATCATTTATTCACAAATAATTCAATTATGCCTCGCTTTTGTTATGACTGGTGATTTTCATGAATTCCAACACATAAAGCTCTTTTAGTCTAGGCTTAGTCCTAATCTGCATGTGTGAAAGCAGCTTATGTTGCTCTACATTTCAGCAGTAAATCTAATCCTGTGTGCAATTTGATATAAGATTGATTTCCACTTTCATGAGAATCCCGCTGTGCAGAACCAGAGGCCTAGCTACCGCCAGAATGGCATCAGTGCAAACAAGCATTATAGATGAGCATGTTCTAAATGCTTAGACCACAAAAGCCTGCGCTCCATTTATCACAACCTCAAGGAGTAAAAGAACAACTGTCACTGTTACCTCAGTGGAGGCCGTCATGCTGGTGTCCCCCCGAGCAATGAGAGCATTATTCAAACGGGGCAAATCCAATGGAGATGCTCCTCTGTGAAGACTGGCCTCTGTGTGTGTGTGTGTGTGTGTGTGTGTGTGTGAATCTTGAGACAGTGTGAGAGGAGTGCTCCAAACCGTGAGGAGTCCAGCAGACCCACAACACCCTCCTGAGATTTATATGAGGGAAGGTCGAAGGTCAGGCAGCTATTAATCACGGCCAAAGAAAGGGATTAAATAGCTGGGTCTCGCGGGCAGATGAGAGAGCAGCCAATTGAGGCATTTAAAAGAGTGTGTTGTGTCTGTCTTAGATTACAGAGCGCAGGCCGCAGGCTAAACATCCATCTGAGCCGTGGAGAAGTCACACTCTGTAATCAGCGGGCCGGAGCACCTCTGGAGTGGTCACTCATATATCAGAGTCCCTCGTCTGCTCTACTACCACTCGACGGAACGACTCTCTGCGCCTTAAAGACGGGTTGAATGCTCACAGTGATGAATCACAGGAATAACAAACTATCACTTGCTCTGTGCATGTTAAGGTCTCCTTGCTAGCCTTAAGCTGGAACAAGTTAATAAGTATTTTTGAAGCCATATATACTCTCTCTTCCACTCTCTACCCTTCTTTCTCTCTCACTCAGCACTGAAAACAGACTCATGAAACCCAGGCCCGGTTTCAGAGGCAAATCACCATATGCATTCGTACAGCCATTTAAAAAATGAGGGACCTATTAAAAACCCTTTATGTTTTAACATGCATTTAAAATATATGGGTATTTGATCTTCATTTAAACTAGAGATGGACCAATCAGTGTTTTTGGGGGGTTATAACGATCGCCAGTCGTCTTTCAGCTTGATCTGTCAATCAAGGGCGGGCAAGGATGCTCCGATGCTACAATAACTACATTATTGCTTAGGGCTTCTGTAAAGTTCCTGAATCGTCCTCCAAGATAAGAGTACTTTACTTTTTGGAATCAACTACATTTGCCGTAGAGTTTGCTCATGACGTAGGGTACGCAGCTCCACCTAAGCTACGCCTAGACTTGACACAGAAGCATAAATTGGCCTTTGGGTACTGACTTCTGAGACAGCATAGGCAGCAAGGCCTATTTTGGTTTGCTCATGACTGCTGAAGTAAGAGCTAAAGAGCTCTCTGAAGCCTTCAGAAAGAAGGCTGTAGATGCAGATGAGTCCTGGACACCCTAATACTGCATTTATTTCAAAGCTCAACTTAACAAGCAAAAGTTTTAACTGCCAGTGCAATGCATGCCTTTGCACCCTCTTAGAGCCGGGCTTGGGCCAGACTATTTTCCTACATCAACAAACGACACTGACCAAACGGTTTGGGAACAGGACAGGGAAATTGCTGGCCAAAGACCTACTGTAGATAATGAAGGCCCTGTGTGTACTGGCTGGATGACACTGGTTTAAACAAATCTGTTTGCACTCTGTCATACTAAATAACTAGCCTGAATCTGTCTTTGGCCACACTTTACTTCACACAGTCTGTTTGGTCTCCGAGTGGGAGTGTGTCTTTCAGCTAGTAACACTGTCACTGTACTGCCTGCTGTGCTAGGCCAGCAAAAAATATCATGCATTCATTCCTCGTGTAATTTACCCTTGGCTATTTTCAGAGTGATGAGAGACACAGGTACCCCTCCCTTCCCCTCCTTCCCTCCCGTTGCTGGTGCATCCTTAGAAAAGCCTTAAATTGATTGGCTCTGGAACGGGACTGTACCTTATTAAATAATAAACAGGGTTTAAGCCTGTTTCACAGTTGTGAGATTAGGGATGAGCACAGATGTTTATATGTAGCCCATACACACATGTCTATGCTCAAGTCCATAGTAATTGACCTATCTAGGCTCCGCCCACAACATACTGTTGTGAAGTTGGACAAGCTTTGCAGATCACCACAATAGACATGGCAACAGAACAGTGCCAATATCTAATAAGATATTGCAATCAAACCAGATCTGTTGCTTATACCAAATATTAGGCTAGGCATTGGGATCTCTGCTGCTCAACCTTAGCAAGACAGTGCTGCTCTATGTCTTCACAGTGATCCTTTAATTTCCTTTGAGAACTCTTTGATCATCAAGTACGTAGCCTTGGTGTAGTTATTGATTGATCACTAGTTATTGATGACCAGATTTCTCCTCTACAATATTCAGAGAATTAGACCATTTCTCTCAAGGGAGGCTACCCAGGTGCTTGCTCAGTCTATTAGCATCTCAGGACTTGACTAGTGCTGCATCCCACTGCCGGCTGGTCGTCCTATGTGTGTCATCAGGCCCTGTGTGTGTCATCAGGCCCACAAAGCCAAAAATCTAGGTCTAACTCCTCCCTACCTGATGGCAATGACTCTTATTGGCTTGCTAACAGCACCACAGCGGGCATACACGAGCCACAAATTATAGCAAGTCTTAGTGGACAGTGTGGCTGTCCCCTCATTGTGTCCTCTCAGTGTGATCTGCTCTTGGCAAGATGACGAAATTGTAGCTGGTTAGCTTTTAGCCTTGCCCCCACTCGCTGTTTTGTCTTATCAGTAAAAAAGATGCCAGTGTTTCTATTCTGTTTGTTTTAAAAGGAGCAGACGATGGAGAGAAGAGATGAAAAAAGTTAGCATTAGCCTAGCGCAGATCCTTGTTTGTATTCACTGGCTTTCGCTTTGCAATGTGCCTGAGTTTGAGTTCCCCTTCTGCGGACACTGGCACAGGAACAGCTGTGGTCACAAGGTTCAGCTGGTTCCGCTAGCAACCCGTATTCCCATAGCTAGCAGAGTCTGGAGGTGATGCGCTGCTCTCTAGTATCAACAACACCACATTCTCCTGAAGTCGCCTTCACGTTTTACTGTTTCGTCAGCCTTGACTAGAGCTTTCACTAGTGGACTAGGTGTGTGTACATTTTTGGGGGTGTAACGAGTCAAGACTGTTATGTAAAAGTTTTGGGATTAGCCTCTGGATTTTCCTCTGAAGAAAGAACAACAGTGTTTGAGGTTCATAGTATATCAGTTCCATGTACACAACTCTCATTATTCAACTATGCCAAGATAAATACAGTTTGATGTTCTAGGGCCCCTTTAAACTACTGCAACCAGTCTTTCATTGGGCCTAACAATCAAAGTGGGTGGGCTTGGACCCCCTAGGGCTCACAGCGACGGTTCTGCACCAAGCTGAATTGTGCTGTTGTAGTTGATGGAGCCTTGATAGTTACTCATTTTCCACATTGCTAGTGTTTATATGGTTACATGACACACTACACCTCATATTGTCCTAATAGTGTCACATTTTCACACATACAAAATAAAAGACATTTAAAATGAATACATGCTGGTGATCTACAGTTTCTCCCACAGTTTCTCCCACAGTTTCTCCCACAGTTTCTCCAACAGTTTCTCCAACAGTTTATCCAACAGTTTCTCCAACAGTTTCTCCTACAGTTTCTCTAACAGTTTCTCCAACAGTTTCTCCAACAGTTTCTCCAACAGTTTCTACCACAGTTTCTCCCACAGTTTCTCCAACAGTTTCACCAATGGTTTCTTCTACAGTTTCGTCTACAGTTTCTCCTATACTTTCCCCAATATTTTCTCCAACAGTTTCTCCAACAGTTTCTCCAACAGTTTCTCCCACAGTTTGTCATATACTTTCCCCAATATGGTCTCTTCTACACTTTCTATACTTTCTCCTACAATTTCTTCTACAGTTTCTTCTATGGGCTCTCATACAATTTCTCCTATGTTCTCACCTACAGTTTCTCCTATAGTTTCTTCTATGGTTTCTCTTATATTTTCTCCAACAGTTTCACCAATGGTTTCTTCTACAGTTTCGTCTACAGTTTCTACTATAGTTTCCCCCAACAGTTTCTGCTACAGTTTCTCCAATAAGTTCTACTACAGTTTTTCATACAGTTTCTCCTGTAGTTTCTCATATGGTCTGTCCTATATTTTCTCCAATGGTTTCTTCTGCAGTTTTGTCTACGGTTTCTACCATAGTTACCCCCAGCAGTTTCTGCTACAAGTTCTCCAACTGTTTCTACAATAGTTTCTCCAACAAGTTCTACTACAATTTTCATACAGTTTCTCCTATAGTTTCTCCAACAGTTTCTCCTACAGTCCTACAAAACTGTCCAACCTCACAACAGGAGCTGTGAAAGACTGAAGAGAATGAGTAGCCTATATGTAAAACTACCAATCCCAGCCCCCGCTCTCACTAATTAATTAGTAACAACACAGACAAAAGGCATTCTGTGAACCTAAAATACATGCCATCAGGATTTATCCAGGCCGAAGGCCTATCTGCCATCTGACCTATCAGACCTATCTGCCATCTCCAATACAGCGTGTTCCCCACTAATCTCACACTGTCTTACTCAGTTCCACATTTTATGCTGTAGATGTCAGGGATTTCTAGAAAGTGTTAGAAAGAGCTGATTATACAGCTGTAAGCTTTCTCAGAACTATCCAGCTGATGTGCTACTAGTCTTGGTGAACGTCTGTAAGTGAAAACTTCATTCTACCTGTTCATATCGTCCTTCATCATTCACCCCCACCCCTACACAAGCACACACACACACACTCTCGCCTTGAATTGGAGCCCAGTCACGGCTGCTTTAGGTTTATTGCGGAGTGTCGACAAACGTCTTTGATCTCTAATGCGCAGTGTGCTGCATAAATTATGTATCCTCCCGCCAGCCGAATTGCACTGAGCACCTTCAAACGCTCCACGAGCTGCGCTGTGTTTTCACAGGCCGCTGGGATGACTCCGGGACTTTCTGTGTGTATATAAACGTACATCTGCACGTACACACCCATACGAGCTCTCCGAGAAAAGTTCTGCTCCAGCTCTACAGCACCCTGTCACTGGATCAAATCCAGCAACTCTCTCTCAGCCTGATATCAGCACTAATAGCAATTACACATATACTGTATACTGGACATACAGTACACGTCCTGTGAGTACACAGCACCGTATGTCATATACCCTCGTATCCCATGGACCGCTGCCTGGGCGAGCTAAGCCAGCAAGGCGAGTGAGAGATAAAGGTGTTGTTATGGCCACATTGAGACGACAGAGGTATAATGACGGAGAAATGACCCAGTTCTCTCTGCAGTAATGTGCAGGGTGTTATGTAAATGCAGCAGGCAGCTGCAGTATAGGACTAGCTCTAGGGCCTGCTTGAGAATGCCCAAGTTTGATGCACTGGATCCATGGACTGGATCCTTTTCTCCCCTCTCTCGTCGCTTCCTTTCACATGGTATCCAGCTGTACGCACTGGAGGATGGTGGGAGAAGTGCCTGTGCATGGTGGATTTGTGTGAAATAATGACAGTGCTTTTTTTTCTTCTGTCTTATGAGAAATCTGACGCTTGCAGTTTGCAGTTTATGCTATGCGGAAATGAAACGATGCTTTAGGGCAAAACTGAATGTACCTACACTACTGGGGGTGGGGGTGGGTGGGGGGGGACTGCGTATTTTTACCAAACTGAATATTTTACACACTCTGCGAGATTCATTACCCTGCACACATTGGTAATGGTGGTATTAGTAATGTGTAAACAGGGCAGTTCAAAGCAGCAGATAGTTACGCATTGCAGATTTACATCTAAAATGACTCAAGTGATACAGATTCACTGGCAGTGTGAACATCTGCACAACACATCAAACATCTGCACAGTGCTTCACATTAAGACAGTTTGCCAAAATACAAAAAAAAACAACAGATCAGAATCAGAATAATTAACAAACACATACTGACTCCTTTTGCTCATTAGGAATACACTATATGTCCAAATGTTTGTGGACACCCCTTTATAATAAATGCATTTAGCTGCTTTAAGTTGCACCCTTTGCATATGCACACAGCTTGTTTGGTCCCTGTGGAGAAGTATTGCCAATAGAATAGGACTCTCTGGAGCAGATAAACATGAAGCTATTGGCACCATGCTTCCTAATGCCAGGCGTGGGCTAGAGGGGTATGAAGTCCCCCAGCATTGAGCTATAGAGCAGTGGAACTACTGTGTTCTCTGGAATGATGGGTGGTGCTCCATCCAATACTTCATCCAACATCGTGACCTCACTAACACTCTTGTCGCTGCAGCAGATCCTGTAAGTCCTGTAAGTTGTGAGGCGAGGCCTCCATAGATTGCATCAATGATTCTTGGGTGGCCATGTTCTGACCCAGTCAATTAGCCATCATAATTTGGTGTGGTAGTGAGAAGGCGGGAGATTCATTGGCCAGCCTCCATGGTACCATGCTGCGCACCTGGGGGCGATCAGCATCACTTTTGGGCCTTTGATTAAACACCTTTTAAAAAAAGGTGTTACTAAAGGTCCCTTTGGGGTTTGCTCTAAGCTCATCTCTGTCGGGTCACAGTGGGTCACATTTTTCAGCACCTTCATCACCTTCAGACTGTTCACTTGCTGTGTAATATAACCACCCCTTGACAGATTCCACTGTAGATGAAGTTAATCAATGCTCTTCACTTCACCTTTAACTGGTACTAATGTTGTGGCTTATCGACGTAAATGTAATATATGCCACATCCTAGAATTGCAACAGTATTTTCCCCCCTGTTTTATTGCAAATGTTGGACAAACAGCTTTTCTGTAATCATTGGGTTCATAGTGTTCACAGCTTGCACCTCTGGTGGTAGTCAATTGTGGATTTTGAGGTGTGTTGAGTATCACTGTGCTGTTGTAGAAGCTATCCTCTTCATACTTAGCTTAATCAGCTTTTACAGGAGGCGTGATGTTTCCTTCCTGAATTGAATTAAGGTATTTAACTGAGTCCATTCTTCTCTCTACCAGTGCACTGCACACTGGACGCCAGCCACACCCAGCATCACTACCACAGCATTAGTCACAAGCCATGTTTAGGTCCTGGGCCCTTCTTCACATCTGAACACTAGTAAATATGGTCTAAATCTCAAAATAAAGAGCAAACATTTTGGTCCCAAACTCCCCATTGTTGAAACGCCATTGACGGTTAAATGCAGCCAGTGAAGGTCAGGCTTGACGGTTTGTCTGGTTTCCATTATGCAGCAGGCTTGTTTAGATGACTCTTTCATGAAAGTCATATTTGTGCAGGTGTTGCTGCACAGTAGAACAGTGCACCACCACTCCAGAGTGTGTTGAATCTTCCTGATGGTCTTTGCAGTCAAACGGGGGCTCTGATTTCTGGCAATCCTATGAGCAGTTCTCTCTAAAGGTTTTCTTGATCTTCTAGACCTCAACTTGACCTCCACTGCTCCTGTTAACTGCCATTTCTTAAATCCGTGACCAACTAAAGAAATCTTACGCTTTGCTGAAAGGCTGAAAACACTCCAGTTTGAGCAGGTTTTCAGCTCAGATTAAAACACTGCTACAGTGTTTCTGTCCTGTAAGCGGGCATTTAATGCTTGAACTCGTTTAATTTTAATGCATCTAATTTTTTAAAATTATGCATTTGTTTTAATTCCACATTCCTAATTTTAATTCCTAATGAATCTAATTTTTTTGTTTGTTTGTTTTTACATCTGAATGTACTCCTAAGCTTTGCCAACTCATGCTTCAAAAAGTCTAAGGCTAAACCTAAGGCTAGTGATGATTAACAGCTTAGAAGCTGGCACTCTTTCGAGTAAGTTTCAGTCAGGCTGCTATTCAGTAGGTGAAAGAAACTCTGGTATCCCAATAATTGGTTAACAGCTAAGTGGCTGATCTTACTTTGAGTACCTTTTCCTTTTAATTGCAAATATTCTTGCAGAAGCCTTTCTAGATCTCAGGAATGTACCAATTATTTAATATTCATATTTTTATGTCATTTAATGTTTTAATTTTCTTTATTTTAAATACATTGTTACAATAATTTTGATTGTCCTACATTTTTATTTTTTATATAAATCCCTGACAGAATATTATACATTATAATATAATAAAAATAAAACTATGCCCCCCTCCCATTGTAACCCACAACCACCCAAAACATTATCATCTTGATAAAATAGCCTCGTTATTACTATACAATTAATAGTTATTAATATACAATTAATAACAACTGCACTTCTTTCCATTTTCCTCTGCATTGGACATAAGTTAAAAACTAAAAAAAAAATTAACAAACCTAATACCGTATGCGTTCATTAAAACGTAAAATACAAAACAAACAATGTGTCTCTCCGTCTTTATGAACAATTTCCAGAACATTAATTCCCAACTAAATTTTTTATGTGAATTATCCTTGTATTTTCTCATAGGTAAAGCACTTTGAATGACAGCAGTATGACAAGTGCTAAATAAATAAACTTGCCTTTGCCTTCTTCTGCTTTCTAAACATCAGTTATTTCATAATCAGGGTGCTTTGCAGCTGCTTAGAGGAGCCCAAGGCCGCTAATTAAGGTTTGAGACCTTGGTTAAAGCTAAAGACCCTGGTTAGAGTCATATGAATTCTAAGATCTTTTGGAAAGCCCAAACTTTTTGCATGGTGCTCTTTTCCTTTTTGTACTCTAAAACTGTACACAACACAAATAATGCAGTAATCCTGATATTCTGAACAGGGGAGCCCAAATCATCAGTGTAAAAGCTGTGGTGTAAAATGTTATTTGCTCTGAAAGTTGAGTATATGTATTTTAAGTGACATTTATGAGCGTTACCAAAAGATGGAGTACAAACAACACTAGGGGTGTTAAATGTTCCAAAGTGTTAAACGTGAACAACACTGCTGTGTGTAACTTTGCACTTTTTTTTTTTTTTAACACTGAACGTTTAACACTATTAGTGTGATTTCCACTCTCTGTAGAGTGAGAGCTTAGATGTCTGGCAGTGGTGTTAAAATGAACTCTGGGTGTTGGTTTAA
The DNA here is from genome assembly GCF_030463535.1 of Salminus brasiliensis. Lineage (NCBI taxonomy): Eukaryota > Metazoa > Chordata > Actinopteri > Characiformes > Bryconidae > Salminus > Salminus brasiliensis. Next base: position 6,227,292 of record NC_132895.1, on the reverse strand, counting down.
CACTGCTGATTTTACTGCGCGCACTAAACATGAGCTACTAACTTTGAATTTCAATATGCATCATCATAATCATCATCACTATTATTATTATCATCATCCAGCAGCCACACACAATGTTACTTAATGCACAAATCATCACTGCCGTCAAGCATCCACACTCTGAACCTTCTTCCGTTGCGTAGCAAGCGTTGACAGACATCCAGAAAGGGGGTGGAAACAGGTGCCAGAGTCCAGCCCAGTTAGCTGGGCTGATTTCCCTGCTCTAACAGACCTGTGAAACCTCACCATTAACAGGTGAGTTGAATCAGGTGGGCCTGAGCATGAGAAGCACAAAACTGCACAGGAATCAGGCCCTGCAGGACTGGAATTGCCCACCCCTGTTCTAAACCTACAGACTGTGTTTATAAGTCATTCCATATAAGGCCCCATGTACAGCGTACAACCTAGATGAGGCCCATGTTTAGCCCCTCCTGGTCCCATCACTGACCCTGGTGGGCATCCATATGTGAGGCCAACATGGAATGCATGGACAAAACCTTCTGGGTCCTAGCTGGGCTAATCATACAGGCCATACGTGGACGTGTTATCACAGTATATTTTAATAATACTATAATAATGGAACATATTGAATATATTGTACATTATTATAGAATGATGGAGTTATTAAATATATATATAGTGCATATTTATATCTAATAATGGATTCTTTAGAATATATTGTACATCATTATATAATAATTGACTGTATTGAATATACTGTAGATAATTATATAATAAAGGAGTTATTGCACATATAGTGCATAATTTTATACAGTAATGGAATATATTGAATATATTTTACATAATATATAATAAAGACATGTTTGAATATATAATTAATAATTATATAATAATGGAGTTATTGAATATATAGTACATATTTATATCTAATAATGGAGTTATTGATTATATTGTACATAATTTATATATAATAATGGAATATATTGAATATATTTTATGTTATTTTATGTAAATAATAATACTGTGATATTTTGAGTCTGAAGTATGTAGTATAGATAAAAGTTATGTCTTTATAAAATATTTAAAGATATAAAGTATAGATATAAAGTTGAGTATCCTCAAACATTCACAATGCATACTCCGAGCCGGTCGGGTTTTGAGCGTGGTGAGGATGGACACTATTACCCCACAATGCAGTGTGGCTAACGATGCAGTAAGTGCAGCAGCAACGGTGGCTGGAGAAGTTCCAGTGATGTTATGTTGGCATAGCGACCCTTCATCACTTCCTGGTAGTACAAAACAGGTTAGTATGTTAATACTGTGTGCACTAACTGCCGAACCCACATTATTAGGATTAGCGTATGTAGTATATAGCTAATATCTTGAGTGTGTAGTACGCAATCGGAACACAGCCAGTATCAGTATTGGACTGGCACATAACTCTGTATTTGTAACAGTGCTGTTTTTGTTAAAGTGACTGTTTGTGATCTGTGATCAGGGTGCAGTTACCCCCCCCCCCCTGTAGAACAATACAGTATACTGTTCTATCCATAGCAATGCTTTGCTGCTTTGCTGCTTTGCTGGTTGTTTAAGTTCCATTAGCTGACGTCCTACGTCCTGCGTCCTGCGCTCTCCATGTTGCTCCAACAACAACGAATGCTGCCATCAAATCAGGCTGGAAATATTATATTTATGAGATGATTGCACATGAACGTCACCATGGACTGGCGATGGCATATATTACAGGGCAGTGGTGGCTCAGTGGTCAGAGTGCCAGGATATCGATAACAGGGTTGTGGGTTCGATTCCTGGGCTCAGCAAGCTGCCACTGTTGGGCCCTTGACCCTCTCTACTCAGTTGGCTGCCCACCGCTCTGGGTGTGTGTGCTCACTGCCCCTAACACACGTGTGTGTGTGAGTGTGTGTTCACTACCAGATGGGTTAAATGCGGAGGACACATTTCGAGTGGCAGAATTATATATATATATATAATAATTGAATGGGTGGAAGATAAAATATCACTGATATTTTGTAAAGTAAATTGCATATAAATATTTCGTATAGAACACTGTATATAATAAATCTAATAAATGTCATTATTATATATATTGTGTTTAAGTGTATTATAAAAATGAAATAAATTAAGGCTTGATGCACACGAGCCTTCATCACTATCATCAAGCATCCTCGCTCTGATCCTTCCTCCATCCTCTGTAGCAAACGTTTGTTAAACATTGACAGACATCCAGAAAGGGAGGGGTTAACTTTGGAGCGCTTCCCCCTCCTTTCACCCACCCCCTACACCCTCCTCACCGGGTCCTCCTGCAGTACAGCCGCCAGACTGAGCGCAACAGCAAGAGAGAGAGAGAGAGAGAGTGTGTGTGAGTGTGTGTGTGTGTGTGTGCTCGAAAGCTTCCAACAAAACCCAAGTGGCCGCAAAGTGACAAAAACGAGAAGCAGTGACACGCAGCAGCAGCGCCCGCCTCGCGCTTCAGAGTCGAAGAAGCTCGTGAAGCTCAGCAGCAGCAGCAGCAGCAGCACGAGCACGAGCAGGAGCAGGAGCAGGAGCAGGAGCAGGAGCAGGAGCAGGAGCAGGAGCAGCAGTCGCGCGGTCAGGGGCAGCTGGCATGAGCTAACTAACCCACCCGGCCATGGAGACCAAACCTTTCCTGTCACTGGGTGAGTTTTAATGACTGTTTTCTCCTTATTTCTGCGTTTTATTTGCCGAGCTGAGCCATGCTGTCGGTGCCCCTCCACCGCGAGCGGAGAGAAGAAGAAGAAGAAGAAGAAGAAGAAGAAAAAAAAACATCTCGCGCTCTGTTTCTCTGTTTAATCCGGGTTCTGCTGGTTCTTTAAACGTGTTAGCTAACAAACACCAAGCGCACACCTCAACGCTTTTGCAGATGCCTGCAATCCAGGTGTGTTTATTTTGGGCTTTTTTTGGCGCTCGAGCTGCCCACTGTGGAAAAGTCGCGAGGTCGAAGTAAACAGCAAACTTGCAGCAACAGCAGCAGCAGCAGCAGCATAGGCAGCAGCAGCATAGGCAGCAGCGCGCGCTCCTCTCTCTCTCTCTCTGGTCCCGGTGGCACGCGCCTGTCATTCACTCACACTTTCACTGAAAGGGGTGCTGAGCAATAAAGCAGCCGTCGTTTTACCCCCTCTGTCATAAACGTGGCTCACTTTAGCCCCCCTGCTGGGAACCAGGACGGTTCGGGTTTAATGTCTGAACGTCGTGGAGTTTCAGTGAAATCTCCCACAGTTCACGTGGTGGTGGAGGTTCATGCAGACTGAGAGATGTGTGTGTAGATACATGTACATCTGTGTGTGTGTGTGTGTGTGTGTGTGTGGGGGGGGGGGGGGGGGTTAATGCATTATTTATTTGCATTTTTTAATTTGCATATTTTTATTTTAATTATTATTATTATTATTATTATTATTATTTGTAAAAATGACAGCACTGTAAAACAGCTGCAGCCACCTCACCACTCTTTAGCACTTTAGCTTGTAAAATGACTTCACACTGAGGGCGAAAAAGGCAGAGGAACACAGAGTACCTCTTTTTTTTAACACTGAAGGTTTAACCCCTATTAGTGTGATGTTCACTCTCAGAGTGAGAGCTCCAGAGTGAGAGCTCCAGAGTGAGAGCTCAGATGTCCGGCAGTGGTGTTAAAATGAACCGTCTGGGTGCACACTGAACATGAGCTCCCAACTTTACCTTCCAATATGCATTATCATCATCATCATCATCATCATCACTATTAGCATCACTATTATCATCATCATCATCATCATCACCACCATCCTCATCCAGCAGCCACACACTAACAGCATTGTCAGCGTATCAGCATCTGCATTAGTCAGTGTCAGTGCAAACCTAGAGGCTGCACGTGCTTTTCGGTCTGTTTGTATTTCGTGTTTTTAATATTAATGTCATAGTTAAATAAGTGAACACGCAAAAGATCACTATCATCATGCAGCCACGCGCTGATCCTTTTTACAGCAACGTGTGTTATATTATCAACTCTAGTCCAAACGTATAGACTGTGCATTTCAGCCGTTTTATACTGTTTCAACAATTCATAATAATTAAATAAACAAATACACTGAATATAATGTTTATAATAATTCATTTGATTAAAGCTTTAGCTTGAGAGAGTACTTCTTAAAGCCAGCTTGCTGATTGTGCATGTTTGTAGTGAAGTTAGGAGTGGCGTGGGCTGTCTTAGGTAGCCTGTACAGTCTTCCCAGTGAATGTAGGGATGGGCAGTGTGACAGTATCTCTATGTGGTGAGACGTTATGTCAAAATGAAGAGAGAATACTTATTTTAGCATTCCTGTTTTTATACACAGTAAAACTGCTGTAGAACAGCTGTAGCCTCTGTAGCTCTCTTAGCGGAGTCTGTAGCTTGTGACGTTACATCACACTGAAGAAAAAAACACGGCTGAGGAACATCGAGTACTTTTCTGAGATACTTTTCTTAAAACCATCTAGATATATGTTTATTTCACTGTGGTGGTGGTGGTGGTGCTGGTGGTGTGACGATAATTCATCCCTGTCATGATACATTTCTGTGTGTTTAAGGTTTATTCACATAATTAGTTTGTTTTCTGGTGAAATAAGCTGTGAAGCGTTTTACACGCTGGAAAATTCAGCATGTTTTAGCATTTCTGTTTTTCTTGCACAGTAACGCTACTGTACAACAGCTGTAGACTCTTTATAGCTCTCTTAGTCTTAGTCTTTTATTATTTCATTATTATTATATTTATTATGAATTAATTATTTCACATAAAAAATAAAAAAAGACAGCTGAGGAACACTGAGTACCTTTCTGAGGTACTTCTTAAAGCCATCTCGGCCTGATTTGCTTCCCGTTGACGTTTACATTCACACCTAAATAAGGAGGAACACTGAGTACTTTTCTGAGGTACTTCTTAAAGCCATCTCGGCCTGATTTGCTTCCCGTTGACGTTTACATTCACACCTAAATAAGGAGGAACATTGAGTACTTTTCTGAGATACTTTTTTTTTTTTTTTTTTTAAAGCCATTTAGATATATGTTTATTTCACTGAATATCGGGGTGGGCAGTGTGACGATAATTTATCCCTGTTTTGATAGCTACATCACATCAAAAAGATTTCTGAGCTCCGAGCATTTCTCTGTTTTTCTTATTCAGTTAAAACTACTGTAAAACAGCTGTAGCCACTGTAGCACTTTAGCTTGTGACATTACTTCACATTGGAAAAAAAAAAAAACCCAGCTGAGGAACACTGAGGAACACGTCTCTGAGGTACTTCCTAAAACCAGCTCGCTCTGTTTTAGCTTTACTTTCCCAGTGAAGCTAGGAGTGGCATGGGCACCATCTAGGTAGCCTAGACGTTCCTCCCATTGAATGTAGGAATGGACAGAGTGATGATATTTATCTCTGGTGCTTAAGTCGGATTTTTTTTTGGTTTTGGTGTTTTCTGGTTGGTGTGGCGCAACAGATAACACCACTACCTTCCACTGAGCTACCACACCTTATGGGAGATGGGGGTTCGATTCCCAGTCTGGGCGACTGGGATCCCCTATGCTGCGCTACACCAATAAGAGTCCTTGGGCCAGACTCCTAACACTACACTGGCCCACATCTGTGATACGACTAACCTTGTAAATCGCTCTGGATAAGATGCCATAAATGTAAATGGTGAAATAAGCTGTAAAACCTTATACATGCTAAAACATGTCGGCGCTCTTAGCATTTCTCGTTTTTTCTTGTACAGTAAATCCCATGTGAAACAGCTGTGGCCACTTTAGCTTTGTGTTTAGCTTGTAAAATTGCTTAACTTTGGAAAGAATAACAGCCGAAGAGCTCGATTACCTTCCTGAGGTACTTCTTAAAAACCGTTCTGTTATTTTTGCTTTCCAGTGAAGCTAGAGGTGGGCAGTGTGACAGTAGTTCATGTTCTGCTGTAGTAAATTATGTTGAAATGAAGGGCTTGGAGGGTTACATTTTTTGTCTGGTGAAAACAGCTGTCAAACTTTATACTCGTAATACATTTAGTGCTGTACAGTGACTAATTTGCTGCTGTCCTCTTTTATAGAGAAAGAACAGTGTTGTTTTTTGTGATAATGAGTTTTTATATTTGAATATAATGATGATGTTTGTTGATAAGGGAAAGGGTGCACATATTTGTGTCCTCTGTATTTAACCCATCTGTGGTAGTAAACACACACACACACACTAGTGAACTAGAGGCAGTGAGCACACACACACACATAGAGCAGTGGGCAGCCTGGGGAGCAGAGAGGGTAAAGGGCCCAACAGTGGCAGCTTGCTGAGCCCGGGAATTGAACCCACAACCCTGTTATCAATATCCCGGTGCTCTAACCGCTGAGCCACCACTGCCATAGTCGCTGAAAGTCGCTGTCATGCCAAAACCTGATGTTTTTTACTATTTAACGTGCTGTGAATCTGGTGGTTGTCCTTTATATCGGGTGACACTCTTATGATAAATGAACCGATAGAAATGCTCCAGATTTTTTTTTACAGTAACTAAAATTGAAAGTTACGGGGATTTTTCCCTCCTCCTGTAAAGTTGCAGTTTTGTAGACACAATGTTTTTTGTGTAACAATATTATTAAATTTTTTATATTTAAATATTATTTACACTATGTTCACTTGCTGAGGATAAAAGTGCATATTTGAATAAAAGCTAATAATTTAATGATTTAATTAAAAATCCTAGAAAACCACCAGGGCCAAGGTAGAGTTTCTGGAGTCAGCACTGTAAAGGAACACGGAACAGAAACGTCCCCTAAATACTGAAGGTACTGAAGACGTTCCCGGCAAGGTTCCTCTTTAGCAGCGATCTCAGAGTGTGAATGAAGCTAGGCCGCATTTTAACGACTGTTTTGTTTGTTTGTTTGTTTGTTTGTTTGCTTGTTTGCAGCAGTTTGAAATGCCCGCTCCGAGCTGCTTTGGTCGCGTCAGCTTGTCGGGTGTGTGGTTGTAACCCGAGTATTCGAGCGAAGAAGGGAAAAAAGAAAAAACCTTTTATAGGCTGTGATTTTCCTGGTGTGGTTAATTTAGCGCAAAGCTTTTGGGATTTATTAGTGCTAGAACTGAAGTTGTGGATTTGGGGTTCACACCAGATCTTGTACATTGTATGTCCAAAAGTATCCACACACCCCTTTTTTTATTAGTGAACTCAGCACCTCTAAGGTGCACCTATTGCTGAAGGGCAAATGCTGGGGGTGGGCAATATGACGATATTTTATCGTATGGTGATGATTTTGTTATCGTCATAAACTGCATGCTTCTCTGAGCATACCGTGGATATTGTCAGTGCTTAAAGAACATTGACCCACTGCACATTTCATTACAGAGAGTGTAATTAATCTGGTTTAAATGGATGAAGTGCTGCAGATTTTGAATAAGATGGGACTGTATTTGAATAGTAGGTTTTAAGAATCTGCCGCTACTGATCTATCTCACATTTATCCAAAAAAATAACATGTATAATTGAAATCATGAAAGTATTGTGAGATAATGCAAGAACCGAGACCCCAGAGGGTTAAAAAGGACTAATTACACTGTAATGAATGAAATGGTCAGTTGGTCAGTGTATAAAATATTGCCACATTGCCCAGCTCTAACCTGACCTCACTAATGTTCTTAATGTTCTCGTGACTGAATGCAATCAAATCCTCACCGCTATGTTCCATTACATCCAGACTCAAGCCAGTAGATGCTGTTACTTTGGCAAACATCCTGTTAATGCCCTCGATTCTAGAAGAAACGTCAGATTAGCAGGTGCTCTATGGTAGCGAGTAATGCCTATGCTGTCCAGGAATTATCGTCATCGTCTTTTTATGAGATGAGCTGTATTGGTGTGTAAAATAGCGGATAAGCAGTGTTGTGTGCAGCTGCTGGTGTCTGTGTGTATGAGGTAGGGGTGTGTGTGTGTCGCTAAAGGTATATTGATTCATAATGTGAAAACTGTACATCCTAAAGCAGCAGAAATAAATCAAAACAGTGACATTATCACCTGCTATGAAAGCACAGTAAGCGCTCCTTTGAGATCCACAGCACGTACCATTTACCGTTTGCCATTTAGGCTCCTTCCGGAGCACCCAAACACAAGCCTCCTGCCTCTGCTTTCTGCTTTATGACGAACACACACACACACACGCACACACAAGTCTACTTAAGGTAGACTTTGAAGCGAAGGGATGGCAGGTAGGAAGCACTCAGCTCAGTAATGAGTGTAACCTAATACTTATGCAGATCCCCGCAGATGAGCTCATGATCTGGGGGTCATATACAGTTTAATTCGGGCCCCCTCGCTCCGGTGTGGTTTATGTGGGTTCAGGCCCAGAGAGAAGCCCAGGGCTGTAGGCTGTAGTGTTATTGTGTCTGTAACCCTTTGATGAGGGGGTCATGTTACACCCTGACACTCATCATCACCCCGTCCCCACGCCAAGACAAGAGGCAGCAGACATGCATGTCTTCGTGCAGAGTTCTCGCCGTCAACAGCTGCAGAACTTTCTGCAGCTTCGTCACCGCAGTGCCTCGTTCTGGCACAACGCTCTGGTAGCCCGAATCCCGTACTGCAGTTTTATTGTAAGGGTAATTTAGGACAGCTATGATAATTACATTATCGACTTATCATGCAATAAATGGGCATGACCTTGATCATTTTTGCTGACCTCAATATTGCCCATTGTGCTTAGCTAGCGAGGAGAGCCCATTAACGGTATGTCCACTTTGTTTAAAACAGTGTTTTAATTTGATTTCTTTATGTTTTCAGTTATGTAGGATTTTATTTTTTTAATATTCAAATTTCAGTATCTGAATATTCTTTAAGAACGTAAAGTTTAAACTCGTTAAAAGGGTGTAGTTGCCCCAGATAACATGCCCATGTGGGGGCCTGTTTGGGTAGCCCAACTAGAAACCAGAAAGTTTTGTCTATAGGTTCTATGTTGGCCCCACCTATGGATGCCCACCAGGGTCTCACCAGGGTCAGTGATGGGACTAGGAGAAGTTAAACATGGGCCCCATCTGGATAGTATAGCCTAAATGGGACCTATGTGAGACTGAGATGGACTGTAATGATGGGTCCCACTTGGGAAGCCCAACTGGGTCCCAGTGACACCACATGACATGCACAAACCCATTCAGAGCCCAAATTCTAAGGGTAAGCATGGCCTGGACCTGGTTGGGTGAAGTTTGAGGCCTGTTTGAATACAGTGTTTTGAATAGTGGCCTTCTTATGGACTGTTATGTCCTCACCCTGTTACGGCCTGACCATAGACCAGGTCATAACTGTACACTCATGTACAACATATGAGGAGGTACATTATTTTTTCCCAGTCTAGTCCTCATGGGACCTCAGTGCATTTCACATTTTTGCTCCACCAAAAAACACAATATCTGGCACTAGAGGTGGGTGATAGCAAAAATATTATAACGTTCAGAAGGTTGCTGCCCACAGCTATGTAATAGAGGAGAAGATCCTCTCTGTTTTATCATCAAGGCGGAGGTACAGACGCAGCAGAACTGAACTTTTAACCTCCAGGGGGCGCACTAGTCAGGTTTGGAACAGCGAAAGTGTCATTTATCAGCATAAAATGGCTCTAGTTGGACTAAAGCACTTGTTCCAGCTCCAAAATCACGCCGATGCTCCACTGACGTGTGATGAGGAGAATAGTGTCCCTGTCATTCCCACTCCTGTTGCTTTAGTGTTTATTAAATAATAATTTATCATATTGAACGTTGGACAACATTGTCTGTTTGTCTTGAAACGATCACACAGAGCAAAGGACCATTTTTTTTAATGGTGTAAAGTGTTTTACGTGGTTTTGACAGTGCTGATATGTTAATAAGGTATGCTACACTTTTACTCTGACTGTTTTCTCAGCTTGCTGTGGATTTGTCAGTAAATAGAATTCACACCTTGGACAGATTATGTAATATATTGGTGTACAGTGTACAGCTTCCTCTTATCACTATCTGTGGCAACACTGCATTTGACGTTATTCAGGCCTTCAGGCCAGGCAGCAGTTTACCATTATTAAAAAACTGTTGAATTAATGGACATGCTTTTTATGGTGGTATGTGGTGTTTTTGTGACTTTACTTTGTGTCTTTTCTAAATTATAAGTGGCACTACATCACTTTTTCATGTACGAAACCGATAGAGATACTGCAGCCTGCGATACTGTATTTTTCCCTTTCTCATCCCTTAGACCCACAGGCCAGTTTTACATGATTTTGTAATCGTTTGTTGGGATTTAATGAACTATTTGACCAGAGAATGATGGGTCCCACCTTGAAAGCCTTGGTTCTTCCCAAGGTTTCTTCTATACAAACACGAAGTCCGGATCGGATTGGTATTGGTTGATACTCTTTTGAGACTCGGATTAGATCAGGGGGGCAGAATAACCTGATCGGGACATCCCTAATTTGTGTTCCGCTTGTTTGTTCTTCATTAGCTCATTATCGGTTAACCAGTGAAACTGAGGTAGTGATCAAGGAGTACCTGTGTGAATGAGACTGAATGGACATTTAGGGATTTTTCAATTGGCCGCGGTTAGTAATTTGCATGTGTTTAGTCCGTCCTTTCATGTAGTGCATTATTATGCAAGGAAGAGATTTGAAAGCTCTCTAAAACACACTGGAATGAGCAGCACTGTGGCTGTGAGGGAGCGTAAATAAATAAATAAATAAATAAATGCGGTATGATGTGTAGTCTAAATATATTGTCAGAGTAGGTGGAGTGTGTCAGAAAACACTATATATTAATCTGTAGCTGGTATTGCTGCAGATAAACGCAGAACGCAGTCCACTGCAGGCCTCAGATGTGTAAGAAAGCATTGTGATCTCCTTCAGCGGGTGTGATGTACAGCTAGGTGCAGCGCGTGGGAATGAGCGCTCGTTTTCATCTGTTGCGTCAGCCTGCTGCAGCGGCTTAGTAAGATCAGACAGCCCATGATTTATTAAGCGTAGATGACTAAAGTTTCTGTGTGTTTTTTGTTGTAGTTGTCTTTTTTGTGCAGGTTGCTGTTTTGAATGTAAGAGCAGCAGTAGCGAGGGCTGTAGTGAGGCACCCAGAGTCTAGTGCTGTTTTTATTCAACGGAAAATGATTCATACGCTTTCATTACACAAGTTTTTTACAACCGTTTCTGCTTATTGCCATTTGAATCACACTGTTTATCCAGATGTTTGCAGTGTAGCCCGCTGGCCGGTCACTTGATGGCGGGGTTTTATTCATTCTGAAGTTCCTGAACTTTTTGTGAAGGCCTCTATTCGTCAAAAGCTAGGAGGCACCACCCAGCTGGCCACCAACGTCGAAAGACACTGTTATCTAGTTGAATGTAGGTAGAGACGTCAGCCGAGTCTGTCTAGCACCAATTCGACGTAGAATAGTTTGGAGATAATAGAAAGTATTATCTCCAAAATAATAGGCAGGTCTTATGGGGTGTCCCGGTATGCAGTGGTCAGTACCTACCAAAAGTGCTCCAAGAAAGGACAACTAGTGAAAAGGTGACAGGGTCATGACCTAACAGTCATTGATGTGAACCATGCAGGCCCCACCTCACAACTTACAGAACCTCAAGAATCTGCTGCTAACGTCCTGGTGCCCGATACCACAGCACACCTTAGGCAGGTGGTGCTAATGTTATGGCTGATCGGTGTATGTTGTTGGGTTTAAGTGCCATCAAATTATCTGTATAAGTTTAGAGTCCAGCATCTTCGTGACGTCAAATTGATGCCCGATGCATGCGCTGGGCTAGCTGTTCAAACTATTTTTGATACAAGTGAAGGTTGTAGGTTTGCAGTAACATTAAAGACTTAACAGGGTTATTTTTAGGAAACGATATTGAGTATTTTGGTATATTTTAAAGCCACATATTAAGTCTCCTTGTGATCTCCACAGGCTTCAGCACTCCAAAAGAGCTCCAATCTGTGCTTCTATCAGTAGTAGAAAAGAAAACTCACCAAAATCTTTATTTAGGCTTCATACCAAGAAGGACTCATGAAGCTGAGCTCTGCTAAACAGACTAACGACGATTAACATCCAGCTCTTTTACACTGGTAGAACCTGTACAGAGTAAGTTGCCCCAAAGCTTTGACTAATTCTGGGCAGAGGAGATGATTTGGGTCCGTTTGAGCAGCAGGAGGTGACACTCTACTCCGCCCTCTGAGTGAAGTTCATGGTCTTTGATGAGAAACTGACATTCATAGTTTGGGGTGTGGTGGGGGGGGGTGCATTCCTTTTCTGGCCGTAATTCAGGAACAAAGGTAGAGTCGGGTGGGGGGATTATTTTACAGGGCTGTGGTTGGGGGCTTTTTGGCTCTGCACCACTAAAAAGCATACAAGTTGGGTTTTTTACAGCCGGGCAGTTTTGATTTCCTCCGCCGATGAGTTCAGCCCCCTTTTGTGAGGGGCTGCAGCTGTCATTTTTATAGGAGCCGGCTTATAAAGTTAATGGCTTAAAGCCATAGCGCACTGCCTCTCTCTCTTTCTTTTTTCTTGCTTTTTTAAACTGTCTCCTGACAGTGTCTGAAGTGTCTCCTCCGATACATGCAAAACCAGCCCAGCCTCTTTTCGGATTGCCACTGATAGCCGACATAACCAGAGGAAAGTGCCAGGTACCCAGCTCTGCCACACAAGCTAAAAGACGGCTATGCCGGCCAATCTCTTTAAGCTTGATGAGGGGAGATAGCACCATCTACCCACCTGGAGAGAGCACGACCAATTGTGCTCTCTTGGGTTCTGGCTGCTGATGGCAAAGCGCCATGGTTCACCCCCCTCCGGGTCATGGTGGTAGAGCAGAAGACCACCAAGCCACTGGGAGCCCTTGTTTGAAATGGTTAAACTGAAGAAAACTCAAGTGTCGAATTACAGCACTTTTTGGAGTCTTTCTATGTGTTTCACGGTGCAGGAACACCTGCAAACAAGGAGACGTTCTCGTAGGAGAGCGTTTTTAGCCATGCAGGCGTAAAGTTAAAGCAGTCACATGACCATTAACCAATAGTTTCTGTACCTGCAGCAGACTGTGTCAGAGTCTGCTTGAAGCAAACCTCAGACCACAGATTTCAGGAGGGCCTGAGGGTCTTTGGACCGCACCAGGACTCAAAATCAGCTTTCACACTTGGCCAAACGTACCAAACTCTCAGAGCGCAAGCGCTCCTGGGTCTGGGGAAAAATACTAGGCTGAAAACGCCCTTGAATAACAGTCTTTATGAATAATCTCTTTACATGAAAACTTGTTCACAGTATATATGTAATGCATATGAATTGTATCATGGATTCTCTGTGCTTTCTACTAGTCTAAGTATTCTGGGCAAACATGATGATGTGTTATTGTAATTGCAGTGGTGCAACAACATGAAAATAACTGATTCCGACCAATTAGAGAGGCCCTGTAAACAACAACAACAGCCAGTGTTTAGTAACTGCATAAACTGCACAGCAACAAGTAGCTGATGGGATGTCAGGCCATTATCCCATTATCTAATTTCCCTCTTTATTTTTATTAATTGGTTGTTTTTTAGTTTCCTGTTCCTTCTCAAATAGTTTATTTATTCACAGATGTTGATTCAAGGAAACGTCGTTGTGCTCAAAGTTTAATAGCATTTTTAAGGGAATGTTCACTTTTAAAAATAAAGGTGCTACCGAAGGGTTCTTTGCGCCATGCCATAGATGAACCACTGTGGGTTATATGAAGGGCCATGTTTGTAACAGAGATTTGTGAGTGTGAAGAAGCTTGTAAAAGTCTAAATACTGTAAAGGTTCTCTGTCAATTTAAAGGTTCTTCATACTCACACCTTTGGAACCAACGGTGCTTCTAGTTCCACTGTTCTGCTGGTGCAAATTTAGTCTAGTCTAACAGCAAAACTAGCTAATCCTCCACCTTAACACGGCATTATGTGAGAATTGGCATTTCTTGCTCTTGGGCTCCCCCTACAGTCAAGTGTAAATCATGCATCGAGCCACCCCTAAAGTTTTCAGCCTTACACATGCATTTCTGGACAAGCTGAGAGATACAGGACCGTCACTGAATGGCAAAGAAGCATGTGGACTGAGATGAGAGTAAGGTTACAGAATTACACTAATATGACTCGAGTTATGCAACGGTACGAAGTTCTCATAAGCCTCCAAGCCTGGAGTTGCAATGACAGAGACACTATTGTCTTTACTCCAGTAAGTGGAGCATCAGCATGATTCTGCAGCTGCTATTTTAAGGTAAACATACTACATACTGTTGCTTTAAGCACTGTCCACTTCAGTATTTGTAAGCATGAAGAGTCGGAGCAGTTGCGATGACATTGGTGCAGGAGAGTACAGCACATACGTTAACATCGCGCCCCGCCGCTGGGTTATTTTTCCGCAGCCTGATGGAGGAGGACGTAGTTGTATGTCGTAGCTCCAGCCTGCTCTGAAGCCTTGTTAATAATTTGGATGTTTGTAGCCCCACAGTGATGAGAGGGAGAGCTGTATCTATATGGAGAGCAAAGGACTCTACCTCAGCCCTTGACCTCTGCTCCCCCCGTGCTTTATCTGCTCTGAATTTTACTTTGCCTCCGGGCCTCTAGGCCCAGAGTTTCAACCGGGCATGTGAGGCCAAATTCCATCAGTGTCCGACACAAATGGTGAATATGGTGGTTTTGTCTTGTCTTGAGGAGTTTCGATTCTTCTGGGAGGGTTTTTGGTTGTTGGAGAGTCTTGGAGAGGCGGATGCACTTACACTGCTATAATATGTGTCTGAAATGAGTCTCAGAGCACCTCCTGAAGTGGTTTGAGTGATGGGATTAGTATCTGCTTTAAATAAGTCTTGGGTGTGTTTACACTTGCATTTTTGTGTGGTTTGGCCTCATCCAGATGCATGACGCATGAAGTGATGAACCGATGAAGTTTGGGTTTAATATGTAATAAAGCCCTGTCTTTTACAGGAGCTTTTCTTTGATATTATTTCTATCTGGATCTGCAAGTGTTTTACCTTTATCCTCTAAAAAAAATTACAGGCTGACTAGAATTACCTGTGTTTTTCGCTGAACTCAGCAGTGGCCAGATAATTTTAGTCCCTTCCGGAGACATCTCCATATTTCTCGAGGCAGATTGTGCCTTGTTTTGGAAAACAGGATTTTGGCCGCTGCTGTGCCCCGAATTTAGACTCTTAAGAGCGCATATGTGAGATCTTCTGGTACACATTAGACACTTTCCCAGTCATGAAAAGTAAACTTTCCAAAACAAAAACTTTTCGAATCCTGAAGCAAAAATGAAAATCAAACCGTTGGAACTTCGACCATTTGGACGCCACTCCTATCCCTGCTGGGAAATTCAGCCCAAGACCAGCTTTTGCTGGTAGCTGGTTTTAGATGGTCTAAGCTGGTCTTTGATGGTCAAGGTGGTTGAAAAGCTGGTCATCCAGTCTAATACATACCCTATTCTGGTAAGCTAGCTTGTTCACCAACTCTTGACCAGCACAGTGTATTTTACATTCGATTTTGGACATGCATGTCGTCCAGCTAGGTGATGCTGGTCTAGCGTGGTCAGGGTGATCATGCTTGTAGACCAGCTAAACCAAGCCTAAAACATGTGCTGATCAAGAGCTAAACTGGTCAAGCAGCTTGATTTGAGATGTGTGTGATGGTACAGGCATGTAGGCTGGACTATGCTAATTGGTGGCTGAAAGCTTTTATATGTTTAGCTGCCAGAAATGGTTCTTTTGTGAACCATTTAGAAGGGTGCCTAAATGAATCTATGAGCGATGCCATTGAAGAACCAATCTTGACTAGAGATGAGTGTGAATGTGAGTGTGAAGAACCTTTAAATTGGTTAAAAATACGCTATATGGACAAAAGTTTTGGGACGCCTGCTAATTCTTCTGAAATCAAGGCTATTAAAATAAGAGTTTATCCTGCTGTCTGCTGTGCAGGGAAGGCTTTCAGCAGCAACAAGAGCGTTAGTGAAGTCACGATGATGGAAGATCACAACTCCCTTTAAAGCCCTCTAGCTACCATGGTGCCAGTAGGTTCATACTTATCTGCTCCAGGGAGTCCTATTCTATTAGCAGTACTTCTCTACAGGTGCTAGACAAGATGTGTGTGTGCATTTGCACTTAAAGTAGCTGAATGCATTCATTAGGAGTGTATCGCATTCAGGCAACGTTTCAATTTTCCAAATCCAGACTTTATCACTTTTGTGGGATCTGCGTTGGGTGATGGAGGTGTTCGGTGGTGTAGGGGCAAAGAGAGAATGAATAGATTCACAGGTTTTTCATTTCGCTGACAGGCTTCTGGAAGCTTAGGCCTAGATACCATCTTGTCTGACACCTCAGAAGGTGCTAGTCGGTGAAGTGTAGTGTTCATGGCACTGTAGCTAAGCAGCACTATAGCTTTTCGCTTGCCATCCTCGGCAATCCTCAATCAGCTTGGGAGAGTAGCATTCTGGCAAGCCTGCTGAGAGCGTCTGTGGAGCGCAGGTGAAGCTTGTAGTCCCTCGTCTTTTCTCATTCATTTATAAAAGCACAGACACGCGGTTAAACGCCCATTCAGGAGCAGCACTGGGTCATTTTGGCTAAAAAGCTCTGTGAATCGTACCGGCCTCTAGAGAACGACACTGATGGTACACTAACGCAGTCGTGCCCACTTCCTCTTTTTGAAGCGAGAGTGACTTGGAGAGTTTGGGGTTTTTCAGAGAGTATCATAGTGTGGGCTGCAGCGTGAGGCTTGAAGTGTGTGCAGCTGGCAGAGACGTGATACACTCTGTTTAAAGCATGGGTCTGTCTGAGCAGTGAACACGGTACTGTGACTGAACCTGTGTGTGTGTGTGGAGGTGGAAGTTAGTGTACATAGATTTTATTCCAAGTCATTTTGGAGCGTTTCTATTGGTCCGTTCATCATGAAATTTGGACAGAATGTAAAGAACAACAGCCAGATTGGGATACAGGATTTTTGCCTGACAGTCTTGACATTGTACCTGTTATTATAAATAGTTTATTACATATTAAAGCTACTAGACATATGTATGGCCCGATGTCCTGCCATTGTATTAAAACAAGCATATGTGTAAGTTGGTGTGTGTGTGGGGCTCTGTCCGCTAATGCAGCAGCTTACACCAAAGAGCTTAAACCAACGTGGCAGATTAAGGGCCCTGATTGCAATTATGATAACCCAGATCCGTTACAGCCACCAAAATATGATCCCCTGAATTAAGATAAGATGGACGGATTTGCGTGGAAATTTAAGACGAGCTGGGATAAAGCAAGAAAACATTTTTTTTCTTTCCTTTTTTTTGAGAACCTGGTTTACTTTTACTATCGTGACCAATCTCTTTTCACTCTGCTCTTTTTCCCCCCGCCGAGCTCAGCGCTCAGAAGAGTGATTTACAGTCAGTGGATGTCGGCAGGTCCAGTCTTAGTTCTTCTGCTGGGCCTCTCCTTCTCCTTACCCCTCAGTTCCCTTAGTCTCACCTGCACCCACATTCATCAAGCTTCTGAGACACCATGCTGGTCCAGAAACAGCTCAGGATGGGTGAATTTATGAAGATGTGGGAAGTTGAATTCTTTTTTCCTAAGAAGTTTGATAGGTCCAAGCTCAAATGTCTGAAATGGTAACTTTATAAAAAAAGGATAACTCCTTTAAAAAGGCTATGGACTGCCGGCGGGCTGAAAGTGTAATTACAAAGTTCTATTACTAAAGTTTCTACATTTTGCGCTGCAGTGCCTGAAGTGTCTGTAGTTACCTTAGTGTGTAATAAGCCTTGCAGTGTTAAAAAGGAGTGAGGTGTACAGATGAATACTAACTTATTCTAATTGTAGATCTTCGTTTTTAAAAGACCAGTGCTTGCATTATTTACATACAATGCAACATTTAAAAAATGGCACATAATCAGTTTTATTCTCAATTTAGTCCCTCAACTAGACCTCCCCTCAACTAGGCCTCCCCTTATCACACAATGCCTCCTCTGAGACTCGTGAAGCCAGCTCACTTCCGCTAACACAGCGTTGCTGGACAGCTGAACACGCTTGGAGGAGAACACTAGCTGCAAATGCTGTAATGACAGCCAGCAGATAGATGGTACAGTACAGAGAGCTTGTGCTGACGTCTAGTTTAGTTTACACTCTACAAAGCTTCTGTTTTCAGAAGGGATGTCAAGTGGTTTCTGTGGGTATGGGTATCGGCAGGTATCAGCAGATAATGGATCAGATATCGGAGAAAAAAAAGAACTAATCTGATTCAAACCTGCCTAACAAATGTAGCCTGAAACAGCACACACTCACACTGTGTGATGTGGTGACGTTAGCTCGTGTTGCTTCCTGTGTGGTGGTGGAGAGTTTAAGTAGTTTGAGTGTGAAAGCCTACTTTCAGACTCCGTTCACACCCAGTCCCTTTATGGGACCAGTATCTGGACTGTATCCTGAGTGATCCGATTGGTGTGTGGGACAGAATATGCGAATTCGCTTGTTGCACTGCAATTATTTCTGGTGTTTCGGTTGTACTTGCAGGGCTTTTGGCTGCTGAGAGACGCAAGTGTTTACACTGCTATAACATGTGGCTCAAATGTGAGTCTCAGACCTCCTCCTGAAGTGGTTTGAGTGATGGGATCAGTATCTGGTTTAAATCTGTGTATTTATATTCGTGTGTGTGTGTGTTTACACCTGCGTTTTTTTGTGGTTTGGCCTCATCCAGATACAATCCTGATACTCAAGACGCGTGGAGTGACCAGGTGTGAACAGGATCTTAGTAAATCGGCTTGCGTATCGGTTCTTGCCAATGCACAGCCTAGTCTGAATAGGAGCTGCGGCTCAGAGTGGGGCTGATTATGTAAGGGGGCTGTGTGTGGGGCGTTAATGGAGGCAGTGTTGTCCACTCCTGAGGCCTTCTGTCCCCAGTGCTCTGCTTCAGGCTGGGTGGCTGTGCCCACCCCTACGCCCCCCAATGTGCTCCCAGCAGGAGAAGAGTGTGACTCTTATCACCCGCTGAGTGTGAGGGCTACTGCTCATCGTCAAGTGGCTGTTGAGCTGACTCGCTGCAGCTGAGAGTCTTTTAAATCTCAGGGGAGTAAGTGCCACTAGCTTGCTCTGATGTTAGAGTGTGTGTGTGTGTGTGTGTGGGGGGGGGGGGGGGGGTATGTGTGTTTTATACTGAATTGGTAGAGTAATTTAGAAGCACTTGCAGCATCAGGAGGCAGTTGTGGTTTGGCTCCTGTCCCTGGATATTTGTTTAGACTATGAGCGCTGCCTTTCTTCCTCTTCCATTCAGAGTGAAAATGCAAAGGTTTTGATAGGCGGTGCTCCGGCCTGACTAAGCGATGTGCTCGTGTCGGGGGTTCTCTGTGGAGAAGAAAAGCCGCGGGCAGTTGAGCAACGCGTTTGCGGGCGGGTGCTGGCAGTGTTTTTGTCAGCAGTGTGTGTCTCTATGCTGCATACCAGAGGGCTTGCATTCCAACGCCTGCAGAAATGCAGAAACGGCCCCGACAAGTTCAAGTGTCACATTTAGGACGGTTTCTTCTGTTTCAGCCTGCAACAAGAAACAGGAGCCAGCCGCCCATTACGCGGCCCAGATCAGAGCGTCTGGAGAGTTCCTTTGAGTGTGTGTGCATGTCTGTGTAAGTGCACCAGGGTTGTAAATCTCTGACCTCTCAAAGATTCGTTCCAGTTGCGATTCTTTAGGAGATGAATCAATGGGTCATGAAATTTGACTCAATTATTATGAGCATTTAAAAGTGGGATATCAGGCTCCAGCTATCTTGTCACTGTCATGCAAAAACCTTGCATCTCCAAAAAGTAACTTCATACGAGAATAAAAGAGCCTTCTTAGATTTCAAAGGACGTCAGTGTAAACAGGTTTTATTCAGGGTTATTTTGGAGCATTTCTCTTGGTCTAAACGCTGATCAGCTGCAGGTTTCATTACTAACAGTGTAATTAGACTGGTTTAATTAGATGAAGAGCAGCAGATAGTATTTTTACCATATCGCCCAGCCCTACTCTCAACTCAAATAGAGGAAGTGATCTCACAAAGATTCGTTCCAGTTGTGATTCTTCAGGAGATGAATCAGTGCGTCATGAAATCTAAATTTGACTCGATTTGTCCGCCCTGTCCAGTCGGCGATGTAGAAGCAACATGGAGAAGAACTTAAACACAGCTACTCCAGCAGCTTATATAATCATTCATTAATCATAATCAAGGTAAAATGTTTAATTAATCGTGATACTATATATATATATATGTGTGTGTGTGTGTGTGTGTGTGTGTAAAAGATTTTATGGAAAACATACGATTTTATTTCAGGTCTTCACAGTTTATTGGGTTTGCAAGATTTGGGGTTAAAGGTCCCCACAGGGTCAGAGTTTGTGTGTGTGTGTTGTGTGTGTGTATGTGTGCGTGCAGGAGTGCCATGCAGTAGCTCTACAGCAGTTGTATGTGTATGTGTGTGTGTGAGGGAACCACAGCCATAACCACGAGTGAGCCTGAGCTGCTTTCACTAAACCTATTCCAGTGTAGAAGGACAGTCTCCACCTGGGGCTTCTGTTCTCATCAGAGCTGTGTCTTCCCTTCCTTCCTTTCTTCCCCCCCTCGCTCGCTCTTTTTTCCACCTTTTTGTAGCATTTCCGTTTAAAGCAGAGGGGTGAGAGATCCTTTGAAGCCTTTATAGCCGTATAGCTATCTATCCCTCCTGTAACAGAGAGAGATCTGAAGTGAGGTGGTGGAACAGAGGAGAAGAAAGAGAAAAGAGGGAAGACATAGAGAGAGGAGGAGAGACGGTGAGAGAGAGACAAGAAGAGAGAGAGAGGGAAGGAAATGACTGGAGAGAGAGAGAGAGAGAGAGACAGGAAAGTTGAGACTGGGAAGAGAAAGTTTAAAAGGGACGAGAGAGAGAGGTAAACGGATAAAGGAAGGAGTTGCTGTGAGATGTGGTGGGCACGAGGAGGGGGCAGGGTGGGAGCCCTTGGCACATCTGGAGCGCTTCAGCGAATATTTCTAAAACATCTGGAGAAATTCCCCGGAATTTAAGGGTCCCTCCTTTTGATTTAGCCCTCTTTTTTTTCTGTCCCTCCTGTAGTCGCCACTCACCGTCTTCAGAGCCCCCCCGCTGCGTCGCCGGAACGTAAATGAAGGGGAGATTCCCATTACAGCGCAGGTCGAGTCATTCCACATTTTTATTATGGGCTAAATTAGCCCCATGTGACCAGCGCCCCTTTGTGCAGCCAGTCTAATGAAGTAGTGCAGCAGAGAAAGGCTGAAGCTGGAACACACCACCACCACCTCCTCCTTCTCCTCATAAAAAAAAGAGGCAAGGCTGAGCTGGAGCCTGCCTCCGCAACCCCCTCCCGCTCCATTCAAACACACACTAATCCTGATAGAAATCACTCATTCTTAGCAGAGTGTGAAATGTAATACCTGTCTAATCCTTAACCATGAATCATGATTCTGAGGGGAACAGGAGGAATTCTCTGTGGTGTAAGATGTCGGTCGGGCTGATGAGGAAACATCCCAGCAGTGCCAAGAGCTTTATCAGTGCGTTGAGTAGAATTGACACGGCCTTTGCAAAGCTTCAATTGAATTCTTCAAATGAAAAACAATGAAAAAGACGTAGCAGAGAGGGTTTTGTTGCCCTGTGATGGATAGATAGCGGCTACTGGTTATATTTTATCTTATATTTTATCTTAACTTAAATTAACTTCGTCAAAATTTCCCCTCCCCTCACCTTTTGTTTACTTCTGCATAGCAGTTTGGTCAACAAAACATATTGAGTTGACCCTCATTAGTAAATGAGCTGCAGCTGATTTAATACTGTGTAGGATGTTTAGTCTGTGGCTCCACCCCCTTTCTTTGTTTTCTGATTATTCCCATCTGCAGGTTAGAACTCCCCTCCGTCACATTATACACACCCCCAGACTGGGAGGCTTTTGACAATGAAGCGCTGAGCTCTTGCTGGGATTTGAACGGATCTCCTCACACTTGATGAGCAGCAGTTAGACCGTAGGGCCGGTCTAGAGCTGTGAAAACAACTATAGAGTGGAGCGACTGCCTAACTGCCTGCTTGTCGAGAGACAGGAAAGAGGTCATAAGTTCAAACCTTATCAACACCACAATCCTCCATTTTTAGGAGTCATAGAATAGGAAGACCTCGTTCCATGTTTCTGACCTGAGGATGGGTATAAACAGATTGAGGGCGGAGCCACAGACTAAATATCTTGCGCAGTTTCAGCTGCAGCTCATTTATTGATGATTTAATAAATGAGGCTCAACTCAGTATGGATTGGTGACCAAACTGAGGTGCAGAAGTGAACGATGTGAGTTAGGAGAACTTCAGACTGAACTAAGTTGAGTTAACTTGTAAAGCTCTCTGTTGTTTTTAACAGTGTAAGGGCTTTGCATGCAGGCTATGGTCTACCTGGGCCCTTGCTGGATTGCCTTTGCGTGACTGATCGATGCATTTCCCTCTTTCTCAATGCAGACCACTCATATTTAGGAGCTCTGACTGCCTCTTGTTTAGCAGAAGCAGAAGTCTTTGACTGCAGTACCTTATTAGCTGCTCATAGGGACTCATTAGCTTTCGATATTGTTGGTTTTCTCCATCCTCTTCCTCCAGCTTGACGGCTGTGTTGCTGGAAAAGAGTGCTCTTATTTTTAAGAGTCTAAGAATTTAAGAATCTTTATCTCTCTCTCTCGCTCGTCTTATTTAGTCTCCCTCTCTTTCGAATGCAGCCAGTTGGTTAATCGTGTCCCCCTCAGTCTGTGCACAGAGCTATTTTCTCTGTGTTGCTGTGCAGATGGCCTACATCTTTCTGCCTGGCTGCACGCGAAACAGCAGGGAGAGACCGATGTGCACATCATCACTGAGGCTCATCTGTGTGTGTGTGTGTGTGTGTGTGTGTACGGCCACGTGTGCGTATGGATTGCCTCTCCTCAATCCTACATTATTTACTCCACTGCTCCAGCATGCTTTCCACTCTGTACACACTGCCTTCACCTTCTGCTATTTCACGAGCGAACACTGTTCCTAGACAGGCGTGACCATGTCCAGGGCCGGGGGATTGGCAGCAACTTCACGCTACAGTACTTATTACAGTACCAGGGTACAAGTCTCGTAGAAGCGCCACAGTACAATACAAGCACCAGGATACGTCACATACGACGTCACTTACGTCACATTATGGTCCGACTGTCATCATGTAACGCAACCGTCATGATATGACCAGAGCAAGACAATGTAATGCAACCTAGCCAACATCCTCAGGTGGGGCTCACATGGGTGGAACGTGGGTTAGGTGGCTTCCAGGTGGGCATGGGCTCTGAGTGGGTTTGTAGATACGTTTTAACTGGGACCCAGTCAGGCTTCACCCAATTGGGCCCCATCGTTACAGCCCACACGGGTCCCATATAGACTGCATATGCAGTATGCAACTTAAATGGGGCCCATGTTTAACCCCTCCTGGTCCCATCACCGACCTGATACACACGCATCTGAAGGCGAAGGTGCTTTGTGTTATTTCTGTGATGGGTATGCATGCTACAGATGTTATTGTGTGTTGTGTGTGTAGTGCTTAACCCTTTCACCCTTTGAGTTCTGGCTATCCGTTTTGGCCCGTGGGGACACTTCATGACTTTGATTCATGTATTCACTGTTCACTTTCTATTTTACCTACCCAGTTTGGAAGGCCAATTACCAATTACAATTACACCAGGAGGGTGAAGACTTGGACACATGTGAAGCCACCACAGGCTCTTTTCGAACTTCCGCTGATGTGGCATCACTAGGTAGCCAGCTTGCTCGGAGGACCACGTGGCTCCCCAGCTCCGATCCGAACAGCTAACAAATGCCTGTGGGGAGGAAGTGCCACCAACCCACCATTGACCATTATTACACTGCTGCGTTCCTTAATGAGGAAGTGTGAATAATAGCGCCAAACAGCTTCCGGTCGTGTTGTAAACAATGGCTGAGGTTACTGCCCATTCCTAAACACACCTATTATTCTAACACACTGACCAGAGTTTCCACTCCATCCATGTTCATGTTTAACATTGTTCAACTCCAGCTGAAAAACTCCACCCATAATGGCTTTTAACGAGGCGACCAATAAAACCAGTTAAACTGAAGAGGAGTGACCGCAGGGCTGACCAGTGGGACAGATTTACTTACATCAGAGATCACCGTTAATTCAGCTTCCGTTTCAACTGTTTGGTTAAAAGTCTCTTTGCTAGTTGTTGTGTTCAGGACCCTTTCTGATGTTGCTAATCTCTCTAATGTTTACATGGACTAAGTGGGAGGAGTTAAACCTGCCTAGACTAACTAGGCTGTCGTCTATGTTGGAGGGACTTGCAGACATGTTAACTGCCCTCTTGTTGGCTGTGCTGGAGCCCAGTGAAGATTTCGAGGGAGAATGAAAACAGGCAGAAGGTCAATAACTACTATTCAGAGCCGGATGTGACGACGTAGTGACTGTGATAAAGTTCTATTAGTCAGAAAAGCTCCAGTTAAGCTCAGAGAACCTGAGTGTCAGAATTCGATTCAGAGACTTTGCCAATGTTCCTTTAACTCATTCAAATCTACAACCGGAGAAGTTGTGCCGTGTCTGGTGTGGTAAGGGATTTAAAGAATTAAGGAGGTGTTGTTGGAGCTGTTGTGTTGTACCCCAGAGCGCTTCACATGCCGCAGGTGGTATGACTTATCAAATAAAAGCATCCAATAAACACTGCGCTGTGTTTCGGTGTTTTAAGTATGTTTGCCACACACTAGTACCTTACAGATATCCCCCTCTCAGATCTGAGCGCAGTAAAAGTAGGCAGAAGCGCTAATACACCCGTGGCCATATTGATTCACACCTCACCAGGAGTCTATTAATGATATATTACCTTATCGGTATTTTGAACCACATCCCCCAGCAGCAACAGCAAGCATCAACATGACCATCAAGCCTCATAATTATGAATGAAGGGCTCTGTCGAACTGATGGAGAGGTAAGGAGAGAAATCGAGGTCTTACAGATTTATTTTTTTATTATTCACACATGCACAAGGGCTGCGTTTCTGTTTCTTTGAAGTGCGACCTTCCAGCAGCCTGTCAGGTCAGCCCGTGCCTCTTGATCCAAATCGCTTTTGCTGCTTTAGTTCAGCTTTTAGTGCAGGCTCTCTGCCTAAACCAAAATGACATTCTGTCTCTCTCACTTAGTATCTGTTATTAGAGATAAGTTTTTTACCCCTCCGAGGCTGATTCCCCCCCCCCCCCCCCCCCCTGCTCTCCAGCAGTGCTTTTTAAGGGTTTGTTAAAATCCGGTCAAATTTAACTTTAAGCATAAAAAGCTTGATTAAAGCTTCCTTGTACCAGGTGGCGTCTGATCAGTAATATTGTAGTACAGTCTGTCCGTCTGTTGAATGAAAAGATCCCTGCTCAGCCCGTCACCATACTTACATCAACAGCTTATCGTCCAATGTATCATGGCTGTCAACCTTGTATCTGGGTTTTTTGCTGTTTTCCACTTTTTGATGTTATGTGAATCTGGCAGATGTTCTTTACATTGAGTCCAAATTTCATAATGAACGGACCAATAGAAATGCTCCAAAATTACCTAAAATAAATTGTTTCTACATTGACTTCCATTATAAGCTGTGAAGGTTTTTTCCTTCTCCTGTAAAGTTGCCGTTTTGGAGATACGAGATTTTAAGTAATTTTACTAAATTGCTTGTTGTTGAGGCTGGAAGCTGTTCATCCTACAAAGTCCTTTAGAAGGAATTTGGATATTCCACAGTTACATCGGTGGAAAGCTGATTTCCGTTGTGCAGGGTGAGCTTGAAGGCACGAGTGAGCTCATGAGTGGATTAATCTTTGCTTCTGCACTTGATTGGCAGCTGCTCGCTGCTTTGCCTCCTCTGTTGTTTGTGTACGAAGACCCATGGTATTTGCCTGTCGTGAGATGTCACCTTGCATTAAGTGCACATCTTAGTCACTACTTGAGTGATTTACCCAGAGCACATTGGCATTTCCCTTCCAGTTCTCTAACTTGTGCTTTTTAGCGTTTAGCGCGCGGCTCTGCCCAATTTGTTTTGGATTTAATTCCTTGACTAAACCGTACCGCTGTGCTGCTGCTTCTACCATACTGAGCTGTGTAGCCGGCCCTGTAGGATTCTAGTTTCTTAAGGCTAAATCAGAAGTATTTAACCATATGAGGCCATGCAAAGCACTACTGCATATAAACCAACTCAGTGATGTTTGCTGTTAATAATCCAGTGAAATGACCTGCAGATTCAGCTCAAATGAACAGAGATTACTTCACTGATTCTCTAAGGTTCTCTCGAATTCAGAGGTATTCTTGTACTAGTGATTGTGTCATTCTGCATAAAGTACATGTGTATTAAAGGGCACCCATCTTAAGGCTGAGATGCTATACAGCATTTCCAAGAAATGCAAAGTATGACTGAAGAAAGGCTCTAACACACTCTGCTTTGCTGCAGATGTTAAGATGTCTTTTAAAAAGCTTTGAAAATAAAAGAAAAATGTTTCAAAATGTGAAAAATAAAATGCAGCTATAAAATAATAACTGGAAACATTAGAAAACCATTTAAAAGAAAAGTTTATTATTATTATTATTATTATTATTATTATTAATAATAATAATATTAAATATTATAAAGCTTTAAAAATATTAATCCAAAAAAATAACAAATATTACAAAAATAATAACCAGAACTGTTAGAAAACGCTTTGAAAAGTTAAAAGCTTAAAAATAAAAGACAAATGTTGATGAAATATGCTATGAAATAATTACTGAAAATGTGAATATGAATAAAAAAATAATAACTAGAAATGTTATAAAGCTAATATAATAACTGAATAAAAATAATATTTAGAAATGTTAAAAATAATTATAATAAACATAATAACTGAAAATTAAATATTAAATATTAAATATACAGATTTTAATCAACTTAAATGGATGACAGTCCTTTGGTTGATGACACATTTCCACTGGTTCTTGCCACTGCCTAATTTTTGTCCTTCACAAACAGTGCTGCTTCCTGTCTGTAGCCGCCGTGTCCCTAGTGGCCATGTGTCTTTATCCATCTTCTTTTATGCACTATGGAGCAGTATCATTGGCTCTCTACGGTGGACCACATCTCCCTCCCTTCCTCCCTCCCTCCCTCGTCTCGTCCTGCTCTGAAACTACAGATAAAGCTGTAGTCAACATTTGTTTTGTAAATGACCACATGCTGTAGCAGCGTAATCCAGCCTGCAGTCCGTCGCTCAGTCATGTGACCTGACCCAGTTTTTTTTTTTTTTTTTTTTCCCACTCTCTCAGAATTCTGTATTTTGGTCCCCCTCACTCTTTCTCTCTCTGTCTTTTTTACACTCCCTTTCAGTCTGCATGTATCATGTGGAGCACGTGTGTGAGAAGTGAGAGTAGTGCAGATTTTCAGTGTGTTTAAAAACGAGAATTTCTGAAAATTCTATTGTTGTTTTCGAGGTGAATGCGAATGTGTCTGGCTCAGAGAGAGAGAGAGAGAGAGAGAGAGAGAGAGAGAGAGTCACTGCAATATAAGCATCCCATTTATATAGAGAGAGACTGATTCAGGGTCATTATAACATATGCAGAATCAGCGAGGCGTCTGCAGCTTGTTGGTACACTCTGATATTCTCTCAGGGCGGCGTCCTGCTTCTACAGAAAACACGCTAAGGTTGTGTTTACTAATGGGACTGTGAATTGGCGAGAGCCCGGTGATACGGTACGTACCATGTTTGCTGTGTAGGAAAATATTGATATGCTTGAGTGTAGTGCGTTGGACTTTTCTCAAGAACTAATTTGGGAGAACTCTTTATTTATATATATATATTGGGATAAATGACGAATGAGGCGCATTGTGTTTATTAGGGATGAACTGATCCGAAACTAGGATTAGATATCAGTCCTGATACTAACTAAATTAGCTGGATTGGGTATCAGATAATTAGTCTGATTCAAAGGACTGATCTATTCACAGACCCGTTTCTTGAACCACTGGTATTTTAGGCTTCATAACCCAGGATCAGAGTGACCTACAGACATCATGCATATATCAAAGCAAACAGCAAGACTCCTCTATCCCCTATCTAACCGGCATCAACTATCAGTGAGTAATCCAGCTTTTCTTCCGTATGAAGAGCTCATCTTTAGTCTCATAGACTGCGAATGTCAGAATAACAGTTCTGAGCCCAGACAGCACTGTGTCGAGGTCCAGCTGTGTTATTAATTTTAGTGACCAATAAACAAAAGCTGGGTTCATTTATATCTGTATTCATTTGTTACAGTTCGTTTTATAAAGTTAGTGAAGTAATGATTATGTCAATCCTGATGCCTTAGGTCTCTCCCAGATGGTCAGGTATATACATTTACATTTACGGCATTTAGCAGACGCTCTTATCCAGAGCGACTTACAAGGTAACTCGTATTACAGAGGTGGGCCAATGTAGTGTTAGGGGTCTTGCCCAAGGACTCTTATTGGTGTAGCGCAGCATGGTCACCCAGACTGGGAATCGAACCCCAGTCTCCCACATGGTGTTGTTGTAACACAATGGTAGGTGGTGGTGTTATCTGTTGTGCCACACCAACCACATATAGTTTATCAATTCAGCAGTGCTATTGGATCGGTATCGTAACACTAATATTAATACCATTAATATTATCATAGACTTTATAGCCGTTATAGTCATAAGCACTGTACGTATCATGATTACGGCTGTAGGAAAATATCGATACACTTGAGTGTAGTGTATAGATAGACACCCCATTTTCAGTGCATTTACTTTCACATGCTAATAGAGAGTGAAGGAATGTGAGTGTGTCTCTCACACACACACACACACAGCGTGTGAATGTGTCAGTGCCAAATAAGAGCTGAATTGCTTTCATTTTTTCCCTCCAACATAGTATGCTTTGTCATGGACATAATGAGCTGTTTTTCTGAGAGCCGTTCTGCGCTACTGGTCAGTGTACGGTACGTGTTTACGTCCAACACAGCGGCCCAGTCACGTGGTCTAACAGAGGAAACTATGAGACAGCACGTTTTCACTGTGCCTAAATTACTGCACTTACGACAATATACACCTACAAAACTGAAGAGCAGGTAACTGGTGTGGTTGGCTTTGCTACATGAACGACTGCAAAGAAGACCACAAAACTAAAGCCAGTTTATTCATTTGCTCATGAATTCTGGTCAAATCTGGATAAATTCCTGCAAGACATGCAGGCCTAGACTGTGCTTAACCATGACTGTGAGAGCTAGTCCTTTACTTCAGACCATAAATTTCCAAACTCTATAAAAATGTTAATTTTGACTAGCACTCATATGGGGTTTCTAGTGGTATGTCAGTGCTATGTTAACGTTAATGCACATAAACACAGTGGGCCTCATTTATCATATAGAATTTCCCTAAATTTGTTCTTGAGAAAAGTCTAGGTCAGATTTATGATGTGTTTGTAAAGAGCAGAATTGTTCACAGCTGTGGATCCCATTGTCCCCATAACTCAACAAATCCCAAATAATAAAGCAAGTAATAAAAAAGTCTTCTGCATAAGATAAGAACTGTATAAGTGGGATTTTAAGCAAAAGAAATCTCCATTCTGGGCGAAAGATAGACATTTGAGGCTGGTAAAAGATCTATATTTGACCTCGTGTGTAGCAGCTTAACAATAACTCCTTTAGTAAAGTGCATTAGAACTGACTTCTAACAACCTGGTTGGACTGTGGCTTGTATTTACAGTCAGTGATCTATCTAAGGCTTCCTGAAGGCCCTAAAAAATATTTGTCTCGCAAATTTGATCACTTTCTGATCACGTTGATCAATCTGACATGTAAGGCCTTTAGTCCAGCTCATGAAGGCCTAACTAATAGGAGAGGTCGCTTGGCTGTATCTGCCTTGATTCCTCCTCAAAACTTTCAAGAGGAAAGAAAAGCATAAATGTAATTCCTACAACAAGCAGGGTAATAAAATAGAACTTAAAAAGTCTAAATCTGGCCCTGTGTGATGTTCCACCTAAAAATGGAAGTATGAGGTGTTGTCATGCCAAACTGTAGCCACACTCATAAAAACGTGGAATTAAAATGTTTTTAATAACAAGTCAGTCAGGTTTCAGGTTGTTTAGTTCAATGTTTTGAATAATGTGTAATTGACTTATCATCCTCCTTGAAGAAAAGGGTGCGATCAGGAACTGAGCCTTTTTTAATTCATCAAGAAAATTATTCTCACCAACACCAACTTTTAGAGCTTCCTGCCTATTAGAGTATCATCGAATTCTGGGACTGGCCGGTTCAGACAGAGGTATGGATTAACAGCAGTAGCTTTATGAAGAGCACTCCATGGCGTATGAGGATTGGGGGCAGGTATTTAGCTTTATCTGTCTGTTAAATGGAAGAGCTTCAAGAGCTTCCAGAGCTTCTAGAGTGTTTACACAGCAAATGGATTCCTCACCCGTTAGAATATCATCCACCTGACTGACTCGTGCTCCGGGTTTCGCTTTCATTTTGAGTGCTTCTACATGGAAATGCAAATGTTGAGAGATTTACACAAATCAGCTTCAACATAAACCATGTAACAGTTCAAAAGGAACTCTCTCTGAGCTTTAGGCCTAAAATTTAATCAGTTTTATTATTATTATTATTATTATTATTATTATCCTGCTAAAATTTATATATGAAAGCATGTCTTTGTGTGAAATACTGAAACTGTGAGCACACACAAAGGCAGAGAGAATGGCATTGTGAAAAGTGGTGAAATCAGTGGGGAAACTGAACAACTCTGAGGAGAAACCCATGTTTTAGAGCATGTAAGTGGAACACGTCTTACAGAAGTCTGCAGTGTTAGGCTACCCCCATGACTAGAGCTTTTTAGTGCTTTGAATTTAATTTCCTCTTTTGATTTCCTGTTCACAGTGCGCTGCTCCAGCTGCTGACTTTATAGGAATAAAGAAGGTCTCACTTAGCCTCACACTTCAGCGAGCCGAGGTCAAGCTTACATCCTCTACTCGAACCGTGCGGGGCGTTACTCAGAGCAGATTCCTCTGGTCTCTTCAGTTTTGCCTTTTTTCACAGTTTGGCGACAGATCTGGCCTCGCCTCGGCTCTGTGGTTTGTCGATATTGAATGGTGGCGCTGACGTGGAGGGAGAAAGTCCTGGCTTTTAGAGATGGGATTCCAGGGCTTTTAATGAGCCTCAGTTTGGCCTGTTGTTTTGCTTCCTGTCCAGACTGCCTGGCCTCCGCACTGCAGAACATCATGGATTGCATGAGTTTGAAATGTACCATTATTCCTTCACCACCTGTCTGCTGTTAATTAAGCACACTTCATTCGCCTTAGCCGGCTCTGCTAAGAAAATACAGCTTTATTAGGCCAAATCCACATTGATTCATTTAAAAGCCCTAGCAGGGTTACTTTCTGAATTCCAGAGCCTGCTTTTTGGTTCGGTGTAAACATGATGGTACATAGGCTTGGGCGGTGTAACAGTAATGCCGTATACCACAGTGTTTGAAAATATTGACAGACCCTCAAAATGTGGACGGTATTTCAAAATGACGATGTGTCTGATGTGGCATATTTCTAATACACGGCCAAATAAGCTCTTTCTCCCTGTGCATTTAAGAGAGCCACAGGGTGGGGATGCTGTGGGTGCTTGCTGATTCTTGATGTTACATCAAGCCTCCATAGTTGTGAGTTTAGCAGCGTGGTCACCCACCACGGCTTCTCTAGGCCATGACCACCACAGGCCTGACTACAACATTTGTAATCTAGGAAATGTATATATATATATATATATACATATTAAAGAATAAACATTTCTCTTAACTAATGTATTTATTTATTAACTATTATTTGATTAGTATTATCTGTTTTTAAATGCCTATATATAATATTTATTTTGATTAATACTACTGGTTCGTAAATAAATTATCATATATTCCACTTTAAAAACTCAACATCCTAAACAATCAGTCAAACCACAACAGTCTACCAAAATAAGCTTTGCTCATTTTACAATTTGCCTTGTAATCATCTCTACTGACGCTGTCCAGCCAAGGATGTGCCTCCTTCCACTCACGTCCATTTATGGAAATACGGAATAAAATCGGTTGAATATGGTTCAAAAGGGAAAGCAAGCAAACCTGGTTGAACCAGACTCTCATATACGCCTGAGCTAGCTAAGCAAAGACTAGACTCAAATTTGTTCTAAGCTAATGCTAACCAGCTACTCTCTCCTGATTCAGAGCAGTTTAACATCTGCATTTGTTATCAGACAGACGGTGTCCACTTACTTTTTCTCTCTGTGAGAAAATTAACCTTTTTGTTTTGTGGTTTAAAAATAACGCAGGATGAGATTGTATGGGAGTCAGGAGTCAACGTAGAAGCATCTGCACTAACTGAGCCAATTACGCTACTCCCCTAAGGCTAAAAATGCTACTCATTTTATTCAGCACTGAAGTAGTGCCAATAGAATAGGACTCTCTGTAGCAGATCAACACAAACCTATTGGCACCATGCTGCCTAACACCAGGTATGGACTAGAGGTCAAGGGTATAAAGCCTCCCAGCATTGAGCTGTGGAGCAGTGGAAGAACTATGTTCTCTGGAATGATGGATGGTGATGCTCCATCTAATACTTTTGGGATAAGTTAGGGAATTGGTTGGGGATGAGGTGGGGTGGTGATCATCATCCAGCATCCTGACCTCACTAATGCTCTTGTCGCTGAATGCTGAAAGCCTTCTCTTGGCTGTAGAGACAGTTACTCTAATAAAAGCAGGATCAAATCTTTTAATACTCTTAATTTCCTAATTTTGAGAAGAAACAATGAATGAGTAGGAGACCCAATTCTTTTATCCATATAGTGTGCATTGTTTTTATACAATCCAGCTTAGAAAGTATACTGTATAGCATGTCTCACCTTGCTTCACATCATAAACCCAGCTTTAGCACACTCTGTTTGGATACTACAATTCAATGAATTGCGCAGATTTAACAGAACAGTACAAATCTTTAGCACTGGATCATGTGATGTGAAAGGTAGAGTAAATCTTATGTAGCACATCCACAGCTTTCTCCCAGCTTGCGTGAATGTGTTTTGAGTGCATGCTAATGAGTCATTAGGATGAGATGTGCCAGCGTGGATGCCTAGCAGTGCAGAGGTGTGTATCAGTGATGAATGGAGGAAAGGTATTAGGCTAACGGGGACAGGAGAAAGATATGATGATGGTAATGAGTGTGTGTGAGCTCCATGGGCTCCACGCCGCCATGGGAATCTGGGTCAGACACTGAGAAGCACATTGTTCAGTGGGAGAGAAGAGGCACATGCAACAGTGCTGTGTATATGTGTGTGTGTGTATTCCCACATGGCAGTGTGGCAGCCCATAGAGCTAAGAGACACTCATTAGCATCATATCTTTGTCTTTGCGTGTGTGTGTGTGTGTGTGTGTGTCTGTGTGTGTCTGTAGTGTGTCTCTTTATGACTTGTTTATTCCTGCATGTAGAAGCCGTGGGCTGGCAGGCAGAGGTGCTGAAGGCACCAGGGCTAATGTTCAGTTTAATAGAGCTCTAGAAGTGTAGGGGGAGGTCATTTTAGATGCAAACAGGAACGTTGCGACCACAGGACGTCTGTTTAGAGTCTGCTAGCAGAGTAAAGGTAATTTGGCCGCTGTCTTCATCTCTTCATCCTCATCCTCCACCTTCGCGTCACTTTTTGCTCTTGTACACCCACTCTTTATGAAACATGAACGCTTCATTTCACCTTAGCATGCTCACGTCGTTCATTGAGAATAGATCTACTCAGGCTTCACCCACAAAAGCAACTGCTGAGACATAGTATCCTAAATGTAATTGGCTCAAATGCCACGTTCAGGCTTTTAACACGGCATTAAATGTAATTTATTTATGTTGTCACGCAAAAATCGCCATTTTTTTAATAGAAAAAAAAATCAGGTACTGTTTTTTTACATTGTCTGAAAATGTCAGGATAAATGGACCAATAGAAATGCTCCAAACTGACTTGTATATATATAACGCTGCTCCACAGTGGCGCGTTGATTGCTCTGTACCACTTGCTGGAGTCGTCATACCCCTCTGTAACCCTGTCACGTAGCATCTGTGACGTCCAGACCGAGTTAATTCCAAACCAGGGGTGGTCATAATATTCTGATATGACTGTGACAGTGGGCTGAGGGTCAAAGCATCTCGGAAACTGTTCTAGAGTCACCGTAGTAAAGGTGTACAGAGGATGGGCTTCTCGCACATTGCATAACAGTGGTGCCCCACAGGCCATTGATGCCAGAGGGGAACAGTGACTTTGTGAGTGGTACAGATCAATAGACTAATCAACTAACCTAACCTTGCATCACCTAACACAGCCTTGCTATTGTTTAAACAATATTGTGTCCACTCACTGTCCACTCTATCAGACACTCCTACCTAGTTGGTCCACCTTGTAGATCTAATGTCAGAGACACAGGCTCATCTGTTGCTGCACAGATTGTCTGTCTTGGTCATCCTCTAGTCCTTCGTCACTGCTCACAGGACGCTGTTGGCTGGATATTCCTGGTTGGTGGACTATTCTCAGTCCAACAGTGACACTAAGGTGTTAAAAACTCCAGCAGCACTGCTGTGCCCAATCCACTCGCACCACCAGCCCAACACACACCCCAAACACACACCACAACCACCACTTCAGTATCACTGCAGTGCTGAGAATGACCTACCACCCAGAAAATACCTGCTCTGTGGTGGTTCTGTGTGGGTCCTGAGCATTGAAGAACAGGATGAAAGGAGGCTAAGAAAAATCCAGTCTGGAATTAGAGAACCACAAAGATCTGGGACACCACAAGGAAGTGGTGTTAATCTTATGGCTGAACAGTGCATGTAAATATAAATGTATCAGCTTCTTTAACGTCCTAGGTATCGTTGTAGGTCTCATTTAGGTAGATGCTGCAGCATCACCTTTACCAGCATCCCGGCTTTGGCTTGTGTTCATGCTTAACCCCTTAAATTCCCTGGTTGAAGGTGCTGCAGATTGCCCCAGTCATTATGCTGAATGGGGCTTTGGCCTTTGCGTTAGTTTCTACCAGTCTTACCCTCAGACTCCCATATAGCAACGCACAGAGTAAGAGCTGTGAATATGAGAATGAGGATGGGCTTTATTCTGAGCTGTGTTCCACAGCCTCACCGGGGTAAGTTATTGAAATAGAGGTCTGATTGTTCATGTGTGGGGAGGCTGATCATGTGATCAGTAGGAGATAGGACGTCTGGGCTGATGCTGGATGTTTAAACGCTTCCTTGTCTGAAGCTGCATCAAAGGGGCCTCTTTCTTTCCTGCGTATATTCTGAGGCCAATCACACAAATTTGATTACGCCGTTTGCCCAAGGAACTTTGTGAATGCGGGGCAGAGAGTGAGGGCCTTGTGTTCTTTATGCGCCCTGGAGCGATGCCTGACACGCATAAGCCATCTTCTAAAATCTCCCCCTTAACCTTATTACCACTGCCTTCTCTTTCCTTCCTGGGCCCTCCCCTGCACTCTCGCTCTCTCCCCCCATATCTGTGCTTCTCTGCCTCCCTCTTCTACACACCCTATATCTGCCTCTTTCCTTTCTCTCTCTCCCTCTCTCTCAATATCTCTCCTTCTCTGCCTCCCTCTTCTACACACCCTACATCTGCCTCTTTCCTTTCTCTCTCTCCCTCCCCATATCTCTGCTTCTCTGCCTCCCTCTTCTACACACCCTACATCTGCCTCTTTCCTTTCTCTCTCTCCCTCTCCCCCCCCATATCTCTGCTTCTCTGCCTCCCTCTTCTACACACCCTACATCTGCCTCTTTCCTTTCTCTCTCTCCCTCTCTCTCAATATCTCTGCTTCTCTGCCTCCCTCTTCTACATACCCTATATCTGCCTCTTTCCTTTCTCTCTCTCCCTCTCCCCCCCCATATCTCTGCTTCTCTGCCTCCCTCTTCTACATACCCTACATCTGCCTCTTTCCTTTCTCTCTCTCCCTCTCTCCCCCCATATCTCTGCTTCTCTGCCTCCCTCTTCTACATACCCTATATCTGCCTCTTTCCTTTCTCTCTCTCCCTCTCTCTCAATATCTCTGCTTCTCTGCCTCCCTCTTCTACATATCCTATATCTGCCTCTTTCCTTTCTCTCTCTCCCTCTCCCCCCCATATCTCTCCTTCTCTGCCTCCCTCTTCTACATATCCTATATCTGCCTCTTTCCTTTCTCTCTCTCCCTCTCTCCCCCCATATCTCTCCTTCTCTGCCTCCGTCTTCTACATATCCTATATCTGCCTCTTTCCTTTCTCTCTCTCCCTCTCTCTTAATATCTCTCCTTCTCTGCCTCCCTCTTCTACATATCCTACATCTGCCTCTTTCCTTTCTCTGTCTCCCCATATCTCTCCTTCTCTGCCTCCCTTTTCTACATATCCTACATCTGCCTCTTTCCTTTCTCTCTCTCCCTCTCTCCCCCCATATCTCTCCTTCTCTGCCTCCCTCTTCTACATATCCTATATCTGTCTCTTTCCTTTCTCTCTCTCCCTCTCTCCCCCCATATCTCTCCTTCTCTGCCTCCCTCTTCTACATATCCTATATCTGTCTCTTTCTTTTCTCTCTCCCTCTCTCTCAATATCTCTCCTTCTCTGCCTCCCTCTTCTACACACCCTATATCTGCCTCTTTCCTTTCTCTCTCTCCCTCTCTCCCCCCATATCTCTCCTTCTCTGCCTCCCTCTTCTACATATCCTACATCTGTCACTTACCTTTCTCCCACCTCTCTCTCCCTCACTGTGACCCTCTCTTTTTAATTAACCCATCTCTCTCTCTCTCTCTCATCCCCCACTCGTACTCTCAGACTCTCTCTCTCTCGCTCTCTCTCGCACTCTCTCATCCCTCCCTCCTGCTCACATTTTCTTTCTCTCTCTCTCTATTTGCTTTTCACATCTCTTTCACTTACTGTATTTTCTTCTCTTTCTCGCGCTGTCCCTCTCTTTCGCTCCCTCTCTCCACATATTTCTTTCACATACCCTATCTCTCCTTCTCTCCTTCACTCTCTCTCTCTCTCTTTCACTTGCCCTCTTTCTGCCCACCTCTCGCCACATCTCTCTTTCACTCTTTCACACATATTTCTCACTCTCCCCCCTCCTCTCTCTCTCTTCACCCACATCTCCCCTTCACTCCCTCTTTCACTTATTTTCTTTCACCTTTTCTTACTTCTTCTCCCCCCCCCCCTCTCTCTCATTTGGGTGGACCGAGTGAGTGATTGTCATTATGACCTAAGCTCTTTTGCGAGGATGAGGTCTGAAACTGTCCACAGCTGTATCAGTCCACTCAGGAAATGATCTGAGGTTGTCTCAGTGTGGGCGAAACGGGGTGAGAGCACCTTTTCGGGTGGAAAAACACAGCAGTCTGCAGAATGCTCCGCTGCCAGTCAACACGAACCACGCATACAGTTTCCTCCCAGTCATACGCCGCGCTGGCAGTAAACACAGTGGGATGGCATTAATAATAGAGCAGTGCATGCATACCTTCACCGTTAATGCATATGAAGCAAAGCCTTCGATTCATGTATTATTGATTAGTATTTCAGGGAAAGGAGCTCTGTGCAGAGGGCCTGGGTTTGATAGTATCGCCTGCTGCGTCTGTAAACAGTCTTGAGGTTATGGTCACTGTTCCACTGTATCAGTGTTGCTCTGCAAAGCTAAAGATAGGTAGGTAAAATATGGAGTGTCTTGCTTGTGGGATGGTCATTTTGGGTCTTTCTGCTAGGTTAAAGGAGCAAAGAGAGCCGATCGCTGTCTCTGACTGTACTGTGGTCTCGTGGTTTGAAATGCCACGCCTGTCTAACTGCCAATTCTGATGCCACGTGCCACACCGAAAAAGAACGGCTAATGTGAAACCAACATACCAGCCGCAGAACATGGCAGTTAGTGGCACAGCCCACTGAAACACACTTCCACCCTGCTGCTCAGAATGAAGGACAAGCGTGGTGTACATTGTGGTACAGACTGCAATATATGTCCACATGTTTGTGGGCGTCAGTTTTAATGAATGCATTCAGCTACTTTAGGTTGCACCCATTGCTGGCACTCTAGAGCAGATAAGATAAACATGAGCCTATTAATATCATGCTGCCTAATGCCAGGTGTGGGCTAGAGGGGTATAAAGCCCCCCAGCATTGAGCTGTGGAGCAGTGGAAGAACTGTGTTCTCTGGAGTGATGGTTGGTGCTCCATCCGGTACGTTTGGGATGCAGTCAAATTAAAGTGCAGTTTGAGCATGAGTGATTGACTGCAGCTGTGAAAAAAAACAAATGGGTAAATGGGTCATTTTCACCAAACTGCTGCAAACCACATCTGTAAATATTAAAGTGCCATAATCATCATGCAGATAAACAATGTTCATATTAGCTAAATCGAAAAGTTACATTATTCATTTTTTCATTTGTTTTTTATTTATTTTACACTAATTCTCATATTATGACGTGTCCAAATATCAGTTTTTTAATCTTTTAACTTTTAATCTCTTAGTCTCTTCACAAAATCTTTCCATGATAAAAAGCTAATAGAAGTGAAAGCAAAAAAAGCTCTGTGTGGCAAGTAAAAAGAAAAAAGATAATTGCTGTCAGTGTTTGGTCATGTGATAATAGTGTATTTTATAATAAATTTAATATATATATATATATATATAGCGTATATCTTATCTATGATTTTTATAAATAGCAGTTATTATCAGAGCCGCTCTATTGACTGGATCACCTGTCAGGTTCCTTGAGTTTTTACTGAACAGGAAGAATCTGCTTTTAGCTGCAGCGCACCAGTGAGCTGGAATTTAACACAGGAGTGTATTTACCACACTCAGCTAAACATTAGTAACCAGCCTGTTACTGTGTTAGTTAAGTAGATCTTTAGTTTTTTTCTTTCTTTATTTGTTTGTTTGTTTAATATTATTCTTATTTTTTCATATATAATATTTTTATTTTAGCATTTACACTTTTTTTGGTTTGTTTTTTGTTCTTTTGCCTTGGATGCTTTTGTTTATCTAGCTTCTAATTGTACTTTTTTAATAAAACTAATAATGTCCACAGTGAAAACATATTTCTATAAAGTTACGTCCATTAAATACAAATAAATATCATGTACAATTGTGTTAGGAGCCAAGGTGATTGCATAAATATGAACTCCCTTTGAAGTAAATAGGTTCTCAGTTTATTTCCAGCTGGAACCAAAGAATCGCAGTTTCTTCAGGATGAGCCATATCAACATCCATAGGCGTGTTGAGCTGTAGAGGAAAGAGAAGTCAACAAGGAGGCAACCTCAGATAGCCAACAGTAAATTTACACCCTCCGCCATCTTGTACCATCGTCCTCCATTGGTGGCGTGTCCTGGGTCAAACGCAGGCTTGTTCGCTGGATAGCATTTAGAACATGGTTCTAAGTATCATTAAAAGAACCAGTTCAGGAGATAAGTGGGTTGAAAAGATTGGATATAGTGCCATTGTTAAAAGGTCTGTCCACTAGTCTGAAGAACCAATAAACCAGACAACCGAACAATTAAGCATTCAAATGGTTCTTTGAGTACTAAAGGACCCTCGGAGAACCCTTTTTTAACAGTGCAGAATTTATCTGCATCCATAGAAGTGTTTACTTTAGGTTGCCTTTATTTGCACATGGTATGTTTGAACCCCCCGTCACCCCCCGTCACCCCCGTCACCCCCCACCCCCTGCACACACAGACATATACACAGTCACACACATACACACATGGAGGCCAAAAAAAAAAAGGTTTGTCTGGACAGGAAACCTTTGTCCTGCAGCCAGTGTCTGGTAGGAGAGTGTAGCGGCTGGCTTTGTAGCCACAGGTGCCTGCTGTTAAACACAGCTGTATGTCAGCGTGCACCATGTGGCTGAGGGCTGAGGCTGTGCTGCAGCAGCAGCCTGCACAGGCACGGCCCTGAGGAAGCACACACAGGAAGTCGTGTTGGTGGTTATGGCTGGCTTAACTCCCTCAGTGCGCTGTGGTATTTTAGGTGTCGGGCCTAAACATCTGACGATGCCAGCCAGCCTGCCTGCCGGAGTCCGCGTGCGGCCTTTCGGCTTGATACGTAATCCGCGTGTGCTCAGCATGGGGCCTCCTGAGTGTGACCTGTAGTGCTTTTTGATTGGCTGGATGGGAACACCTGTGGTCTCAGCAGTGGGTCCTGTTGAGGGTGGAATTTCAGAGCAGCCTAATGTTCTACCCCCTGTGGAGAGCACTGTGGAGGAGAGAGAGGTGGAGTGATGGATTCGGAGAGATTAAATCTTAAAAAGGTGTATTTTTCAAACTCACTCTACGTGGCTTTTCCTATTTTTACTCATAGTCTGTCATATTCTTTGTTATTACAGGAGAAGTTTCCCTGCTTGAAGTCACATCTGCTACATCTGTATGCACATGATTTATTACCACAGACACAGCTTTTGACACGTTTCATCGTACTTACCTAGTAAAAGAACACTTGTAATAGAAGCCAATGGGCAGATGCTGAAGCAAGAATCCATTGACTTCTATTGTGAGTGTTTTGAGAAGTCTGAGAAGAGAAAAAAAATATGTTGGTCAATTATTCTGCATAATATTCACCATTTTTAATGGATGTAGTAGATTGAAATTATGTTGGAAAGCTTCAGATTATCTCTTATAAGGAGTGTTGTTTAAATTCCTCATGCAATATTATACAAAATTAGTATTTTTCTGCTCCTTGGCTCCCCCAACAGGTATGGAGCTTAATTCACTTTTCCACCACTGCTGTAAATACAAATTGCGCTATGAACTCCTCTTAAAGGACACATGCGTTTGTTGTAGGGGTGCAACAACTAATCGACTTAGTCGACTAAAATCAACAGGCAAATTAGTTGGCAACTAATTTAATAGTCGATTAGTCGGTCGTGCAGGTTCCTCGCGCTAATTATGGGCTGTTTAGCCATACGCAAACCACAGATTAATCACCAGAGTTTAACCATAAAAGTGTGAAAAACTCATTTTCAAAAAATCTTTTTCAAAATAAGAGCTTCAAAATCATTCCGATGCTGCACTGATATGTGATGGTAGAATTGCATATCTATCATTGCTATTCCGGGCTTGGCAGGCTGCTAACTGCACTATATTACTTTGGTGTGCATAACAGTGCACATATTTACAATACTAGTGTAAAACCCTGTAATATGACTCTATTGCCTCAGTCTACATACTTCTGTCACTTTCTCAGCTTGTCCAGAAATGCATGTGTCCATAGTGGGGCTGGAATTACACTTCCCGATTGTAGGGAGAGTCCAAGAGCAAAAAACAGCATTTAGCTTTTGCATATTGCTGCTTTATATATTGCTCCCTCAGTCTGGACAGAGCAGAGCTGCAGTGAAAACACACAGGCTGAGCCGCTGGTAGAAACTGGACAGTTTGCTGATGGAGCACATGTAGCGGTGGAAGGTTTGACGCATGCTGATCAGTAGCGGCTAAGCGGAGAGAGCGCCTGAATAGCGAGGTGTGACAGAAAGAGCGTTTGATTGTCAGAGACGGGGGAGCCTGCACCGAAGGGGTTTATCCCGGAGACCCAACAAAGTCTGCGCTGTCAGCTCTGATGGGCTTTGATTAAGGCTCGGGAGAGGCTGAGGCTGTTCAGTGTAAAATAACTGTCAGCACGGTAATTGAATTTAATGAGAGACTGCTCCCCCTGATTACTTCTTTAAGTGAAAAGCAAACATCTGAGGTTCACTTAGGATGCCAGAGCCCAATCTGCTCGCAGCCCGCGAGAGAAGCGGCCCATGTGCTTTAAGTAGAGCGGGTCTGGAGCGTGGCGCGGCGCGGCGCAGCACAGCGCGGGGAGAGAGAGGATGTGTTCTGAAAGGATAATTGCTTCGTCAGTTCACCAGCAGTTTAGACATACTGCCCTTGACCTCTGTATTAGAAAAAGCTGCAGCGCGCTCCTTTCCACATTTAAGGATGAGACAGGCTCATTAATGAACAGGAAAACCTGCAGCAGCCCGAGCCAGACAACACAACAGGCTCCTCAAGGGCGGATAGGGGGGTGGCGCGGCCGCTCCACATGACTCATGACGCTGAAAGCTATTTCACAAGACCGACGTAACTGACTTTAAGCCTTCACATTACGGATGTGTTGAAGGTCACTGGCCACAGCAAGAGTGACTGCTATTGAACATCTCGCCGCTGTCTGACAAAAAAACCTTCAGCTTGACGTTTTTCACTTTTTGACATAGTATGAATGTGACTGCTCTTCTTTACGTTGTGTCACGATTTCAGGATGAACGGACCAATAGAAATGCTCCAAAATGACTTGGAATAAGATCTTTTTCCATTGACTTCCATTGAAAGTTAAGAAGGTTTTCTCCTTCTTCTGTAAAGTTGCTGTTTTGGAGATCAGGAAGGTTTTTGCGGGACAGCCAAGTTCTACAA
Source organism: Salminus brasiliensis (assembly GCF_030463535.1). Taxonomy (NCBI): domain Eukaryota; kingdom Metazoa; phylum Chordata; class Actinopteri; order Characiformes; family Bryconidae; genus Salminus; species Salminus brasiliensis. The sequence goes on along the minus strand of NC_132895.1, from coordinate 6,184,870 downwards.
CCTCCTGATACTTGAATATGTTTTAAGGATACACATGTTACTGATATACCAACCAGCCATAACATTAAAACAGACAAAATAACATTAATTATCTAGTTCCAGGAAAATGGGCAAGCATTAGGATCTGAGAAACTTTGATAAGGCCCAAATTGTGATCGCTACTTGACTTGGGTCAAAGCATCTCCAAAGCATCAGACAGGGGTGTGTGTTAGGTGTTCCTGGTATGCAGTGGCCAGTACATACCAAAAGGGCTCCAAAGAAGGACAACCTGTGAACCAACGAAAGGGTTTTTAATTAACATGGAAAGCAAAGGCTAGCTCTTTAAAGGATCTGCTCCAAACAGGACAGCTTCAGAGGTCAGATTTGTAGTAATGGGCTGATATGTGATATGTGGTAGAATTGCATCTCTATTGTTGCTAATCCGGGCTTGGCACACTGCTAACTGCACTATGTAACTTGTCATATTAGTGTAAAACCCTGTAATATTACTCTGCTGCCTCAATCTACATACTTTGTGTCTCTCAGCTTGTCCAGAAATGCATGTGTTCATAGTGAGGCTTAAAATAACACTTCCCGATTGTAGGGAGAGGCCAAGAGCAAAAAATAGCGTTTTAGTTTTGCATATTGCTGCTTTAATTAAAAAAAGAAGAAAAAAAAACAGAACATTATATCTAGATTGCCTAGTTATTGTGTTTTTTTAATTGTTGTTGTTTGTTTGTTTAATTATCTTTTATGTAAATGGCACTGGCACAGAATACCTCTTAGACTTTTAGCGCTTAACCTCTTTGAGCTGTTAAAGAAGCATTGCACAAAATGTTGTAGAGTTAGGCTGGAACGGCGAGCACATAAACAGCTAGTTGTTAACTGTATTACTTAAAGTGTCCCATAATGCTCAGTACGCTCTTCTGTCTTTTGCTTTGACCTTGACCATGATCTCCATGGTTACATGACTGAGATGTCAGGCAGCTCTCCAGCGGTGATGTCCCCCGTCTACATTACAGTGCTGACCTCTAGCCCCGCTTCATAATAGCATTTGTAAACTTTCAATTGAGTCAAGGTCCTCTCGGCTCATAAAGAAGACCTTGCAGCCTTATATGATCCCTCTGGTCCAGCAAAGCCTGGCTTCTCATTAGCACTGAGCCGTAAACCAGCATTTTAATAGCTTAATATCTTTTAGCATGGATTCATTTGGGGTGTGCTGTGTTTGCACAGTCCAGGCTTGTTTTTTTAATGGTGTGAAAAATCAAGAGTTTTTCCAGGAGAAGGGTGCTGGAGCCTGGGCTTCATTAGAGCAATGTCTTAATGAGGTAGTCCACAGTGTACTCGCTCTCCTCTCCGGATCCTTAGATTAGCACTGGAGTTAATGCTGATTGGCTGATGGTCCGGGCTGTAAAGACTCATCCCCCAAAGCCTGATTGTATCGTTGTTAAAAATGAGCGAGATCAAGCTCATGTGTGTGTGTGTGGGGGGGGGGGGGGTGTATTAAGCTTGTCTTTAATCAGCAGTTCACACTTAGCCAGATACAATAGCTCCACTGCAGAGGAACTGCTAAAGAACACTGTCCTTAATCTTCTCAGCTCATCAGGACGGCTCCAGATAACAAGACAAGCGGACAATCACACGATTCTTAAATCTGCTCTGATCGAAGCCCACATGTACACACATGTGGCATTAATTACCACTCATGTTTCCTCACACTTATGCAATAAGAGTTTAATAGAATTAAATAAGAGGAATTGCAGATGAACAGTGAGTAAATATACAGTGTACACCTCTTCTCACACTTCCTCTTGTGCTTTTCCAGCATGTAGTCAACCCGTAGCCTGTAATTAGTGATAAACACCCCCCTCCCCCATTAAAATCACATAATTGCGGATACTTGGCTCTTCCTCTTTCTGGGCTGTTAAGCAGGGTTTTTTCAGTGTTTGCTGTCCAGTCGCGTTAGTCGTGTTTTTGGAAAAGCCGAAACTTGACTGGAAGCCTTAGCTCATGTGTTAATGTTCAGTGACATCGCTCAGAGCGAATGAGCATGTGTCATTGTCCGCCCTTCGCTGGGTTCCACATTGGGGATTCTGCTGCTGTGGGACAGAGGGGATTGGCTCCATCCATTTTGGAATAAAGCTAATGGAGGAGACGGAGCAGTGATCAGACCAAGTCACAGAGAATCGCTCCCTGGTGGCAGATGTTTTAGATTAGATAAGGAGTTCTTAGTTATAAAATAGATAGACAGACAAATGGATAGAGAGACAGACAGACAGACAGACAGACAGACAGATTGATAGACAGATAGATATATGGATAGATAGATAGATAGATAGATAGATAGATATATGGATAGATAGACAGATATATAGATAGACAGACAGACAGATTGATAGACAGATATATAGATAGACAGACGGATGGATGGATAGATAGATACATAGATTGACAGACAGATATATGGATAGACAAACGGATAGATAGATAGACAGATATATAGATAGATAGACAGACGGAAGGATGGATGGATAGATAGATAGATAGATAGATAGATAGATAGATAGACAGATAGATAGATAGATAGACAGACAGACAGACAGACAGACAGATAGATAGATAGATAGATAGATAGATAGATAGATAGATAGATATACAGACAGATAGATAGATAGATAGACAGACAGACAGACAGACAGACAGATAGATAGATAGATAGATAGATAGATAGACAGACAGACAGACAGACAGATAGATAGATAGATAGATAGATAGATAGATAGATGGATTTGTATAAAGGATATAGGGATGTGCTGCTATGGGAATTCTGTGTTTATAAAATGTCAAAACTGTAAAGAGAACTGTACAGAGAAACGTAAGCTTTACTTGTAGAGAGCTATAACTGCAGTACGCTTCATAAAATGCAGGTATTTTAGTACTGCAGCCCTGCGGTGCCTAAACATTCTGCTCCTCTGAAGTTTTATAAATACTTAATCTATTATCCGATCAAATCTAATAATCTCCTTTATAGGTTTGACTGTAGTTTCTGAAAATCAGTGATGAGACATCCCTGTGTCAATAAATTGGGTCCAGCTATAAGCTGTGTTAGATATTCCGTAAGCAACGTTCCACCTGACCTGTGTTCAGACTCCCTCTCAGTACTGTTTCTTAAGTTTGTAATGTATGTTTTCCAATAATCACTTATATTTTCAGATAACGGTGGTTGTGCTCTATAACTTAACAGTTCTAGGTCTGTTCTGTGGCCATGTTATCAACTTTTTTCACTTCACTAACTTCTCTCTTTCTCTCTCTGTCTCTCTCTGTCTCTCTCCCTGTATTCTCTTGCAGTACTCTGGCCTTACAACTCGCCGTCCATCTCTGGCATTTGCAGGTTTTTATGATTTTAATCAAAGGGCTGCGGAATACATTATAGCTGGCCCCTATCCTTTTCCCCAACCCCGCCTTCCCTGTATTTCCTTCTCGCAGGCCTCAGCCCCTGACCACAGCTTCAGCTTCCCAGACGGCTTATCACGGGGAACTAATTCAATATCCCTGTGCCTGTTTTAAATGTCATTGGCTGAGCTCATCTGGAATGACATGTTTTTCATGGTGGATGTGAAGGCGCTTTATTGAGCAGGGACTGAAGCGAGGGGATGTCTCTGCCCTTCGCTCTTCATGTTTGCTCCGCTCCTAAAGGTCTACAGGAGGAAATGAATAAAAGAGGATTTTTTAAAATAGATCCTCCGATGCGCTCGTATCGCATGAACTCCCTCGTCCTCACCCTCATTGGCTCTGAGTCACGCTGCATCCTTAGCTGACTGGAGAAAGTAAACTACAGCGAAAGTCTTTCTCTTTCCTGTTTTTAGAACTTTTTGTCTTTTCGCTGTGTTTTCTCTAATTCCTCGAAGAGACGGTCTAGTTGAATTCATTTTTAAAGATGTTTTTGTAACGTGATGCGGAGGACAGTAAAGAAAAGTCAGCTTATATAATTAAAAAAGTGTTTTTGAGTGTTACCAGTGGTTTGCATCTTTAAGTAAACCCTCTATATTAAATTCATGAAGCTGACCGGTAGAGCCTTAACATTAACATGAGGCTTTGGTGATCCGATCACATTCGGGTCCAGCCGGATCACTCAAACCTACATACATCAGAGACGGAGCTCGTCCATATTTAATACAAGTGTAAACTGAATGCTTTTTCTGTGATCGGATTCTGTCAGGCAAGCGGAAATATGTCTGTTGGAAAAAAACATTAATAAGAGTAATAATAACTGTGTTATTAATAATACTAAGTTTTTTCCCTTATAGTTTAAACAGTACGTCAGATTTTCTGGTAGTGGTCTTATGAGGATGTGAGAACCATCTACTGTTCCACCATGCTGCAGAACCCCCATCGCTCCTCTAAACTGTCCACAGTCACCGGAGCAGGACAGTTCTGATGAGAAACCTTTGTTCACAAGAAGTAAAACGGCATGAATGTCCATGCTGGTGTGTTTTTTACACAGGAAATTAAAATGTGAAAAAATCGGACCTCATCAGTGTAACAGAATTCGGTCAGAGTAGATCCAGATACTATCCGGATACAAACTCATGTGGAGGTGTGAGCCTGGAGTTTAAGTAATGTGACATCTGAGAAGTGACAGATTGTATTAAACAGTATTGTATTAAAATGGGATCAGCTGATGTTATCAGTTCAGCCCCAAAATTTAGGACAGTATTTCTGATTTCAGAACAGAATTGTAAAATCAAGGCTTGCTCCCTTCTGATGACTTCTTATATTATGGAAACCTCTGCGAGTGTCCAAACTACACGTCTATATGCATCCTATCAGAAGTCATTTGAAACTGCTAAGGGTATTGGGGTTTGTTTTGTTACAGGGAGGACAAGACCTATATCATAAAAACCTATATCTGAGCCAAACTGATGTATGTAGTAAATAATGAAAGCGCTTAATACACAAAACACCAAATATTGAGAATTCTGACCTTATTTAACCTGAAAATATGTGTTCCTTACACCCCTACTGAGAGATGGTATCAGTTAACCCACTGTGTCACTTAAATGACCTCAGTGTGTAGAATGACCTAAGACTCCGGAAGTCCACAGCATGGCGTCCCTCTGTAGCCCCTGCAGGCATGCCTGTCTCATCTGGCATTTTACCAGCAAAAAGTCACCCGCCACCCAGCTCACCCCTGGCCTCCTCGCTCAGCCCTCATGCCCTGGATGGTCGGCGTTTCTGAGGCCTGGGGGGCGGCTGCGGTGTCCGGGGCTTGGGGTCACATGACGCGGGATGAAGCTGGAAATGTAAAGGGTCGGCTCGGCCTCTCTGTGGCAGAGAAGGGCAGAAACAGAGGGACAGAACGAGGCAGGCGGAGTCAATGGGTCATTGCTCCTCTAAAAGATCTGTTTTGAGGTTTAAAAGGCAAGTCATCGTCAGAGCTGACAGGCCTGTAGCTCCAGGCTGAATCAGTCTGCATTCCCACTCTGTTTATTCCATTGTACTGAAGGGAATTAGTGAAATGACTGTGTGTAAATGTCAGATTTTTAGATTTTTCCTAAAAAGGGGTGTATGGTAATAATGACATCCCTTGCAATTCTCAAAAACACAGTATTGATTATTATTGAATAGTTTAGATATGAAGATCGATGTGAGACGGTGGTTCATTTAGTGTTGTGTTTAAACCCAGACTGCTAGGAAGCAGTGTTGTACAAAAAAAAAAAAATGTCCCCCAGAAATCAGTTACGCTATAATGTAAGAAGGCAGGGTTACAGGGAATTAAATAATTGACAGCCTTGGCTGGAAGAGGCCGGCCGTCTTCAGGACCTACATGGCGCCTTTTCTGTTCATTACATGGAGGAGCTGAGTTGTAGTGGAACTCACATGAGCTGCACTTTTACTGTCGGAGCGCTTTAAGCTCAGTGAAGACGGTCTGAGACACACTTGATTTGGAAGAAAGGAGGCGGGTCTACAAATGAGTAGGAAAGTCTGGCTCCAACTCTGGGCTCTAATGCATAGACTCCGGTTGCAAATTTGACAACATGGTGGACAGTTTTGGCTTCATTTGAATGGAAACACATTGTCCATGTTTTCTGCAGTCATTGTTTTAGAAAGATCCTGTGTTAACAGCCCTCGTTTTTTAAATGTTGTGTTATAATCCTGTTGGTCGACAGCCCTAGTATTGTGCTTATAAGACGTTTATAACTACCACAAACTAATCTCTCTCTGTTCTTCTTCTGTTTCCTGCAGGGTTCCTGAAGCCCCAGTGCTCTCTGGCACCGCCCCCTCAGAGAGGCCGTCCAGGGGAAGCATGCTCCTGTTTCACTGGCATGTGCCCTCTCCATCAGCGCAGACTGTCCACAGGTAACAGCGCCTCATCACTCAGCAGCGGCAGCTGCAGCTCCCAGCACACAAGGCCTGCACTGTACTCTACCTACTGCACTGAAATTCGAGCTCCCACATAGTGTACAGTCTTAAATATGAAGGTTCCTTAAAGGCTGCTTGGCTTGGTTCACTCACATACAGTACTGTGCACCCATTGTAGACATCTGTAAAGCTGCTTATCTGGTCAGTAAGTGTTTATTAGCTCAGTAAAACATTAATATTAGAATAATTACTAATAACATTCCTACAGAAAGTGGTGGTGGTTCTCTATCACTGTGTTCATTAGAACATCTTAAAGGTTCTCCTCATGGAGTCTAGTATTATTTAGAGTTCTCCTCATCTCAACACCTGGTTTGGTAAATCAGAGTTGAACACACTCAGAGTTGGACTGGGGGGCATCCAGGAGAAACCTGGAGGAACCAAGCCCTATTCTTCAACTAGCTCACAAGATCTCACCTACTGTCTTCTGAATGAGAAGCTCTTCTAAATAATGTGCTTAGGTGCCACAAACCTCTGCACAGTGCACAGATCTCTTTAACAAAAGCAGCTATTTAAAGACCTTCCAGTGAAATGTTCTTCAGGGAACCAAAGAGGCTTTTTCAGCTTTTCATGAACAGTGTATCAAGGGTATGCACACACACACTCTGTACATACCCAGCCTATACGAACACACACACAGCGGTAGCCTATATCAGTTTCTGACGCTGAGTGTCAGGTTTCTTGTCCGTGTGTCTGCTCTGGCTCGCTTTTAGTAACTCTCACTTCATACTGAACTGTGGGATTGTGTCGTCGCACTGTGTATCATTTACAGTCTGTTTGTGTTGGTTTGAGTAGACTTGATAGTTGATAGACTTGTTAACACTCTGCTATCTCCCCCTTTCATCATCTCACGGCTGTCCTTTCAGACCCAGCGGTTTAGAAACGAGGGAGCGTAACTTCACATACCGGGCCTGACCTTGTGGCACGTAAAGAATGGCACACCATACAGTTGTTATTCAGCCCTAATGCGATCGGTTCTTTAGAAAGTGCATTAGAGCTTTAAGCCTTCTGGCTTTTTTCTGCCATGATGATCAGAGGCGGCATGGCCCATTGCATAGGAAACGATCCATGTTGATGATATTCTGAAGCTTGAGCCGTGTCAGTCTGATCACTATTTCTTTACAGTGAGGAAACTGAACTGTATAAAAGAACACCACCATAGTAGTTTGGGCTGTGTACTGGTAGCAACCGGGTGATGTGGTATGTATGACGATACATGGGCTACAATTCAACATATTATCATATATAGCGATATTGTTACAAGGCGATATTTTGATTTATTGAGATTATTTTATCTTAAAAAAGAAAAACACTCAACACACCATCATATTCATAAAATCTGACGAGACAGGGGTTACAGGGGTTATGATTCAGTATACTGTGAGTTTTATTTTTATTACATTTTAGGAAAACTGTCATAGTATAAAAACACACCATCATAGTAGAGTACCATAGTAGAGTACTATGGTCACCTTATTGACTTAGTAGTGTCTAAACTAAGAGGTAACTTAGAGGTAGGAATTTTTAGCTTGATCAAACTAGCTGAGGTTTTTCTTGGGTAAATAGCAAAGCACTTTTGTAAGTCACTCTGGATAAGAGCGTCTGCTAAATGCCTTAAATGTAAATATTCATAAAATCTGAGTAAAAGAAAAATAGACTTTTTATCCAATCAGAACAGTGGGACCTGAGGACTGAGAGTACAGACACTGCTATCTGGCATTTGGGGTTCAAACACAGCATTAAATGAACCACTGTCTGCTACCAATCTTTACATTCAGACTATTCATTCAAAATTAATACTGTGTTTTTGAGAATCGATACAGTACTGCAAAACATGCTTTCATGTAGAGCTGGGCAATATGACGATATTTTATCGTATCGTGATAAATTTTGTTGTAGTGATTAGATGATTAGATGAATTAGATGAAGAGCAGCAGATGTTGAATAAACATCACTGTGTTCAGTACGGAAGAGTATCTGAACAGTAGTTTTTAAGAGTCTGTCGCTACTGATGTTTTTACTTTAAACATTGTGATGTAGTATTTTTACCATATCGCCCAGCCCTACTTTCATGATACTTGAATATATCAGTATTTTCTCACATCCCTAACAGAAGTGTTGCATTTCGCTGTTTCTTTTATTGTATGCACAAGGGCAGATTTTCACTGCATCTCAGAAGCAGTGTGGCACTGAACTATATGCATTCACTCGTTTGACGTTTTCCACTTTTGAAAACTGAAAAAAAACACAAAAACAAACATATTTTCTGTAACAGAACTAAAAAAACTGCATTACTCAGCTAACCACTACTGTATGAGATTCTCTTCACACAGAAGCCTTGCCAGGAGCTTTGTGGAGTTAATTGTATCATATATATTATATGGGATTTAAACGTAACACTTTTTACTCTTTAATTACCGTTATTTATCCTATATTATCCTATTATTCTATATATGTATATATTATATATTTTTTATGTAAAAGTGAAATGGGCTCTTGTGAAAAAAGATAAATAATAAATCAATAAAGCAATACATTTGAGTGAGCTCATACACATCACAACATGTCCGAAGTAGTTCACAGCCTTGTCGAATTCTGTTCCCTATTATAGTGCTCTTTGTAGGGATCTGGATTTTCACATATAGGGGACAGTGAATAGGGCACAGGTGAGGACACAGCTTCTGTCACTCTCTGAACTTCAACTCCCAGAATCCTTCAGCCACTCATACTCATGACTCAACCCGCCCATCAGCAGCCACTTTCCAGATCATGTTTTGTCCATGTTTGCCTAGCGAAGTTTGGCCATCGCTTGTTTGCAGCCCTCCTTTTATCCTGATCCCATATACTGTGTTTCGCTCTTCTTGTGTTTGGCCTGGCCTGCCTTTGACACCTCTTTTTGGATTACCCTTTTCTTAAGGTCGTAACACTCCAAGGCCTTTTACACACACATGCGTATTACTCACTAACTACAGGGACTTCTGTACAACTGGTGGGGCTATTCTCTGGTAATAGAGGTTTGTAATAACACTTTTGGCCTGCCGGCGTGCTATAGGCTGTTTAAGGGGTTAATTAACCTATTCGTTGGTTTTACCAACACTTCGTTCACCCATCGCTACACAGACAGGACAGTAGCCCAGCGCCACCTAGAGATTCAGCTCTTCTCCAATGCAATAAATGTGCCATGAAATATTTGTTTGGATATGGTTTCATTTATATATCCCTTTAGTTTGAGTAAAGGGGTCAGTATTACAGTGTTTCAGGTCTCGTCTGGTGTGTTATGTTGCACAGGGATTCAGCAGGACACTTGGGAGAAGCACAGTCTTGAGAGAAAAATAATTTAGCAATTGTAGCAGTTCTGTTTGTCAATAAAAGTGTCAATTTTATGACTTTTATGACCATACAAGTTTTTTTACCAGCTGGCAGACAGTAGAACTGTAAACTGGATTAGCAACGCTTGACGCTTGACTTGTGTTTTGCTTGAATACCTGTACAGCAGACATGTTTGAACAGCGTCTCGGAGACGCACATGTTCCTCTGGCCTTCTTTTGTGGAGCCATCAGCGCTCATGTGATTGATTGGCTACATTTTTACTGTCCCGACCCTGAATGCGTTTCCTTAGCAATTAGAGGCAGCCAGTGTGCTTTATGGAGCTCGTGGAGCGGCAGTCTGTTTTTACAGGTTTGTTTGAAGGGTTGTTTGACTTTGTTGAATTATTCTAAGCCATTGACTCTCCAGTGGTAATTCTGGTCTTAGTGTTAGAAAGTTACTGTTTATGCCTCTGAGGATTCACAGAGTGAATAGAAGTGCTCTGTGAGTGTTTTGGGAAAGCCTGGCCTGAAAATCAGTCCTGTCTTTTTATTGTCCTTTCCACATCCCACAAACGGGCCATGTGGGAAAGCGGCCTTAAAAGCGTTGCATGGCGTGGGACAGTTTGTTGTGGGAAGATGGTAACTGGTGACTGTGGAAACGCGACGGCAGTGTGCGAGCGAGCCTAGCCGGAGTCACGCGTTTATAGAAGGGATAATAACCATGTTTCTAATTAGGGAATGTGTTGCTGTAAATCTCTCTGCCCGCATCCAGTTTGTGAGGCCATCTTCAGAGCCGCGCTCATTGGTTGCAGGAGGCCATTGCGGTCGTAGGCCGCCTAAAGGGGGGCGGGGGGAGTTGAGGAGAGCAGTTGGGTGATCTGTAGCTGATCTCCCGAACTTTCCTGCACTCACTGATGTGGCAGAACTCGAGATTCCAGTGGTTTCATATTGTTTTGGATTTTCAAAAAGTGAAGGACAAAAAAAAAAACGAGGACTTGCTGGAAAGAGACCGTGAGAAATGCAGCATCCCCAGGCTTCCGTCTCCCCAGACCATTTCAAAGGCAATCATTTTTGTTATTCCTTTTTCTAAAGACGTCGACTGAGAGATGAGTGAGGAGAGGAGGAGTGGGAAGGAGGGGAGGAGGGAGTTTTTTTGGAAAAGTGTTGTATGAAGTGAACGAGAGCGAGCGCATGAAAAACAGAGCTTTCTGAAGGCCCTCACAATGCAGGCCTTGTCCTGCGATTCAGGCTCTTCTCACCGCGCAGAGCGGAGGAATGGAAAACATTATCCACAGGAATGTCTGGGGTGCCCTCAAACGGAGCGCTCCATGTGACCGGCCAATGAGAGAGCGCAGCCGAGCGGCTGGCTAATTTTTTCCTGATGAACTCAGCCGCCTGCTCCATAATGGGTTCTGATTGCCAGTGCTGAACTCACATATGGTCCATGTTTGCAGAGCCCAAATGACAGGACCAATTCTGTACTGGGCGGGGGAGAAATGATCGCTGGCTTTGTCTTTGTTGTTTCATTAGAGCGAGGGCCTATTGGGCCTGGAGCGGCAAACCCTGGACGCTCCAAACCTGCAGCGGCTGTGCTGGCTCGGTGTCTGTGAATCTGTGGCCAGCCCAGCCCACTCATCTCCTGCTCCAGGTGTGCTGTTTGCCTTCAGTTCATCGCTTTGCTTAAATAAGCAGTAGTTACACCCAAAGCCAAATGCCTGCCACGGTACATAACTAACTTAATTGTGGTGCTCGGGCCCCTGTGCCTCTGAATAATCATCTCATGGCTTCATAAATTCTGCCAATTAATTTGGAGCTTATTTATCGTACCGAGTGCTTGGAGAGTACTTCTGCTAGCCCATTACAGCAAGCAGGGCTCGTATTAACCCCATAAATTACGGGGCGATGACTCCAGAAGCTTGTGGAGAGTGTATTTTTGCTCATTGTTTAGAGCTGCTAGTGCAGCAGAGCCATAAGCCTGCAGTAAAAAAAACACCACGCGGTCGGGCTCCAGAGAATCAAGCATGTGTTCGTAGACCTTGTGGTCATGCGGTGGGGAGGAACACTGAGGGGGGTCGCCAGAGCGGCCGTTGTCTCCTTATGTTTCTCGGAGAAGGGGTCTCAGTGAGGTCAAAGGTCAAGGGAAGACAGCTCGTTAGCTACGACATGTTCCACGCTCCCCCCAAGTTTTAATTGGCCCTGGCCGCCGTATGCACACTCCCTCACAGCTTCCTGTCGGCCGGCCGGTCAAAGGGGCCTAGCAAACGCCAGCAAGTCGATTACAGGGCCTGGGCCTCTCCTCCCTCGCTCCGATTCATCATCATCATCATCATCATCCCGCAAACCAGCTATTTTAATACTCTTATTTATTTAAGCTGCTCTTCAAAGCCAAGCCCAGTGGAAGGAGCGACCATTCAGTGGCCATTTGTTATGTCTTCATGTTTTTTTTCCCCTCCCAATACGTTACAGTACACGTCCGCCTTCGGTTTATGTCCTCTGCTCGAGCCAGAGGTCTGCAGTCTGTCATTTCTAGGGTCACGGCCACCAAAGGAGTTTGAGCTAATTAGATTTTAAAGTTCATTTTCATCAGCTATTTGGTAATACTGCGAAAATCTCCCCCTCAGCCACCTTCAGTGTCCGTGCTGATTAGGACATTCCATACATCTGTCCGCAAGGGGAGCGAAGCAGTGAGGTGGGGAGTGCAGTGATCTCATCTGGGGTCTAGTCTCAGCACTGGGAACCCGAGAACTGGGAACAATGCTGCCGAAGAGCCCCAGCGCTTTGTGATTAGCGAGAGCCTCTGGAAATGTCCAGCGATCCATGTAAATATCTGCCACCTAATTGAAAGCAGCTTGCTTTCATGTCACACGTGTGAGTCACCACCTTTCTCTCGGCAGTAGAAATGACAGAAAAGCCATATGTGATTTATCACTTTCCAAAAACAAGGCAATGCTGTGTGGAGTGTTTTTGATTGAGGTTGTGCTGCAGTTACAGCTGTCATGCTTTCAGTCCCATTTTAAATTGAGAGTCAGTGCATTGTGGGTACTGTTTTCTTTATACACAACGCACCACCTAACTACTAGCAGACCTAAACTTGACCTTCACCATTTCTTAACTACATTACATTATAAACTGAGGAACCAGTTACTTACATTTTTAGAGGACTAGGCAGCTGTGAGGGCGCCCAGAGCTGCTGAGTGTTAGCACAAGGTTTGAGAAGTCAGGTGTGATCCAACTGCTAACTACACTCTTACAGGTAAATACTAAAGACTAATCTTAATAGTGCGGGTTCAGCACACAAATTCTTAATGCACTAACCCGTTTGATGAAGCGTTGCTCCCCCCTCTTTTTGTTTCACATTGCATTGTGGGACAATAGTGTCCATTGAAACAATATTCAAATCATTTATTTATTTATTTATTTATTTTGTACCCCAGTTTTAGATTAATTTTAGCCAATTACCCCCAATTACACACTCCTTAGTCCTGCCCCCCTATCACATGTGATGCTCCTCAAACATATTACCCGTCAAATGTTTGGACACACCTGGCTAAAACATTTGATTCAAATGCTAGGGTGGCCATATTTTTTGTATACAAAAAATGGACATTGGGGACACACGGGTATCCACCATAGTTATGATATCATGGTTGGGGGTTTCAAGTAGGCCTAAGTTGTGGGATCGTGGCAGTGTGTGTGTGTGTGAGGGTGGAAATACCTCTCAAACCCTGCAACTACAGTACGACCATAATACACACACATTTACTCAAATGTGCAAAACCAGTAAATAGCCTTAATAACCTATATGGCAACATGACAAACAAGAGCCATCTACCCACCCGGAGAAAGCAAGGTCAAATGTCCTCTATCAGGCTCCGGCTGCTGAGGGCAGGCAGCATGACCCAGGATTCAAACCAGCAATCCTCAGGGTCAAAATGGCAGCGCCTTAGTCCTGGACCGCTTGGAACCTTCAGCAAGGACCTTTGAGTATACTTATCTTTGACACTTTGATCTATACTCCAAACTCCAAAACTAGTTAGTATTACTAATTAATTCATACTCAGTCGGGACACTCATTAATAAAGCTTGGTAATTTGTATTACCCGGCCTTTTCTAATGACGATTGTGAACAAGCCCTAGGCCTCACAAGCTAATTAAGATCTGAAACCTTGAGAAATGTTGTCTGAGAGCTCACATTTTTTGGAGATCAATTCTTCTGCTCACCAAACTATTCCCAGAAATGTAGACTAGGTGTGCTCAGGCCTTTACATGCCACTGTATATCTGTGTGTGTATGTCTGTAAAAGCCCAGGCATGTGAATGCCCCACCCACCCTGACCTCACTGTTCACATGAACACTTCACAGCCCCCTGCACCTCGACCCAAATACCCAAATACCCACATATTCATTTAAAGGTGTGTTGGCATTTAGAGGTCAGGATTTCTGTGTTTTTATTTGAGTGACCCCAAGCAGTGGAAGCAGTATGGATATGCTCTGAACACACAGAAGGTCAGAACACCCTTGTGTAAAATGACCTTGAATGATTCATGAGGTGTGTGATCTTTCCTCATTCAGTTACACCATTGCAGAGGTTGATGTGAAAGTGGCTGGACATACTGTAATAGCTGTGGTCTGTGTGTGTGTGTGTGTTGGTGTCTCCATTAGCAGGCCTTAACACAGCTGTCAAAAGAATGACCGAAGCATTTATAAATGCTATATTGTACAGTTGCTGTATATAATAATATCTAATATTCTAATGTAATAATATATGAACGCTAATTGGGTTAATTGTGGTAGTAGGGAAAGTGGCCCAAATCCCATTTTCTCACTAAATCCATTTTTTAGTCTGTTCACACATCTTTTTTAACGTGTACTGACATTCATCTGAACAGTTCCAGTGGCTGACAGCTGGGCTTATCACTGAGCTCGCTGTTATTTGGGCACGGACACTTTCTTTAGAGCATTTCTTCAAACACAGAGCGCTCGCGATATGTGCCTTCTAAAATCTTAGGGGAGCCATAACCCCAAATATTTATGAGGTCCGTTACCTCACTATCCTGCCACTGAAAACCTCCCTGACTGCTATCGTCTATTTTTCCATCTCCTCAGCACGTTTATGAGGAATGTGGAGTTGGACTGACCTAAAACACAACAAAAGATTCGCTTGAGTTACAGTCAGGCTGTTCAGACGCAGTACCACATGAATTTTGTGCATACTTATATATATATATATATATTGTGTGTGTGTGTAAATATTGTGCCAGTCAAACGTTTGGTGGACACAGGATGACCATATTCTTGCTACCAAAAAAGAGGAATCCACCACAGTTAGGATGTTGTGGCTGGGGAGATTTAAGTAGGCCTTAAGTTGTAGGACACTGGCAGTGTGTGTGTGTGTGTCTGTGTGTATATGAGGGTGGAAATACCTCTCAAGCCCTGCAGCTACTGTATGTAAATTTACATTACTGCATACAGTTACATATATATATATATATATATATATATATATGTGTGTGTGTGTGTGTGTGTGTATATATATATATATATATATATGCATTTGCACAAGCTCATTTTTCTATAGCAACATGTCTCTCTGCCTCTACCTCTATTTCTGTCTCGCTCCCTTGCTCTCTTTCTCACTCTCTCTCCCCTGCTCCCTCACTACCTCACTCCCTGCTCTCTATCTCTCTTTCCTTTTTCTTTCAGTATAAAGCATCAGTTAAACATGATCAAATGAAACGCTCTGCTTTCCCAGAGGACTCTGGTAATCTGAAGAAATGCCGAAGTGTTTCAAGGTTCTTTCTCAGTATAAAAGTCAGGATTCTGTATGAATATTCACTGATCATCACGTCTTTCTGCGTCTTTGCGAGTTCCTGCCATCTGCTATCTGAGCTCCCTGCTCCTCGGCTGTGAATAATGCAGAATTCTTGCAAATGAGAACTTATCAAAGTCTGTTTTCATTGACTTTTATTAAAAGTGTTTACAGTAATGAGTGTTAACCTATTCCAAATTTCAGAACACGCTGACAAGGCTGACACCGCCCACGAGAGAATTCACAGGCGGAGGATTGTTTGTGTGGCTTGAGACTAATTTTAGAGTCAGTTGGGGTAATCATAGTGTTGCTGTGATGTCAGAAACTCAACTTTGTCAAATTTGTTTTTTAGACCAGCGACTGTTTCATTCATGACAATGAACCAATAGAAATGGAGCCATTTTATTAGCATAAATTACAGTTTTTTTTAACAGACAGGTGAGGAAATACTTTATTAACTTTATATAAAACCTTGTGTATTTTAATAAAATACATAATATAGACAAAAGTATTGGGACACCTGCTTATTTGTTGTTTCTTCTGAAATTAAGGGTATTAAAAAGAGTGTATCCTGCTTTTGTTGGAGTAACTGTCTCAGGAAAAAGGCTTTTTGCTAGATTTTGGAGAAGCACTGCTGTGAGGATTCGATTGCATTCAGTGACAAGAGCATTAGTGAGGTCAGAATGTTGGATGACCACCACCCCACCTCATCCTCATAGTGCCCTACTCATCTCAAAGTACTGAATGGAGCACCAACCATCATTCCAGAGACACATGGCATTAGGCATGGTGCCAGTAGGTTATCTGCTCCAGAGTCGTATTTTGTTGGCAGTAAATCTTTAAAGGGGCTGCAGTGCATGCAACTTAAAGTAGCTGAATGCATTCATTAGAAGGGGTGTCCACAAACATTTGGACATAGAGTGTAAATCAGTTGGGCTCAGCTTTTTTTTATATATACATTTGTTTGTCGAATTTTTGTTTGTACTGCCAGTTATCCCACCCGTTTGTAGCTCCCCCTAGCCCTAGCAATGCTCTCAACTCTAAGAGGGTAAGGGCTTGACACAGGTCTCCTTCAATGCATGCAAAGCTAGCCACTGCCTCTTTTCAACCCCCGCCAATGTGGCATCGCCAGGCAGCCGATATGCTTGGAGGAATGCACCTGGTCAACATCGCTTAAGAGTGAGGATGGGAGAGAGCACCATCGACCCACTCTTACTCTTGGCTTCACTGGACGTCTGTTTAAAAATAACAGCCCTAATTGATGTGATTTTTAAATTGCTTTATTTGTCTCCCACACCAGTGCATGCATTCAGCTCTGATCCACAGCCGTGCCTGGAGGTACTGCTCTCTTATCTGTGACTAAAAGCAGCACAAACACCACCCCGTCACCCCTGTACTGCATGTCTGTACGTGGCGATGCATGCATTTGTGTTGTGCGTGAGTGTGTGAGCGCCGAGCGTTGTTTGGATTGAATCCTTTGCTGAAGTCATTTGAGGCCTGCATGCATGAGAGCTCTCCTGCCAGGGACAACAGGATGTTCCTGGTTAGAACACACACACACACACACACACACAGACACACAGACACACAGACACACACTAACAGTCATACATTCACAGTGAGTCCTCTCACACTGATTTTCTCCACATGAAGCACTGAGCTGAACTTCTTTAAATGCTGATCCTTTATGTCTGTGGGCAGAGCTGCGTGAGGTCAGAGTCGCTGACCACTTTACACGTGGATTTCTGGGATTGTGCAATGCTTAAACCCTTTGCATATTACCAGATTATTGCTTAGTGCATTTCCTGTGCAGTTTAAGGTCATCTGAGTATACCCCCGCCCCCCCTGCCCCTGCGCTGTAGGACCATATGTGCGCTTTAATCCAGATGTATGATCTAATAGTCTCTCGTCCAGTAACACAGTTCATCCATTAATGATTCTGTGTCATTACAGGGTTTTAAAAACACTGTGTGATTAAAAATACAAGGGGTGTCCCTATCCAGTTTTTTTTCTTTGCCCCACAATCCAATCGGAATACCATAATGCTGCATATCGCCCATTACCGGTCCGACCTTTGTGTTTTTATAAATAATACTGCCCAGGGAAGGTTTTCTACTACATTTTGGAGGATTTGATTGCATTCAGCGACTAAAGCTCCACCTCATCCCCAACTCATCCCAGCAGTATTGGATGGAGCATCATCATTCCAGCGAGGACAGCTTTATACCCCTCTAGCCAGGCATGGTTAGGTATGTTGTGTATAGGTTCATGCTTATCTGCTTGAGAGCGTCCTAATCTACTGGCAGTACTTCTCTACACGGACTAGACAAGCTTATATGTGTGCATTTGCACATCTGTGTCAGCAGTAGTATGTGCAACTTAAAGTAGCATAGTAATGCATTCATGAGAAGTGGTGTCCGCAAACATTTGGACATATGCAAGGGTCTAGATAATGCAGGTAACAGTAGCACCTTACCTGTGGCACATTAGGGTTCGATTCCCTGGTCGGACAAGCATACTGTGCTGCACCAATACACAAAGTCCTGGAGGAAAACTCCTACTCTTCCTCGGTCATCTTTCAGTTCCATGCACACATAATTGCACGGCCACGTCAGTCAATCGGCTCAGTGTCGTTGGCTGTAATGCACTCGAGGACAGGAAGCCCACATGGCTTGAATTTCAGCCCGTTGGACACAGCCCGCCCAATGTCTCGTCATAAACACAACGGATATCAGCCGAATGTGCCTGTGTGTGGTTTGTGTTTGTGTGTGTACGTATTAAAGGTCAGGTTTCCGCAAGAGCTCCTCTGCAAGTGCCCTGATTGTTAGCGGATGGATGGGCAGATAGACGGATGGATGGCAGGAAATGAAAGGAGACGGACACTTTTACGAAGAAAAAAAAAAGACTACTAAACACTCTTCATCAGAACAACGCTTTCAAAGGTCCAAACGACTGGGACAGTCCGGCATAGTCACCGTCCTCTGAAGTGGCATCAGAGCTTGGACTTGTAGCCCTTTTTTCCCTCTCTCAGGCCCCAGCAGTGTTCCTCAGAACAGCAGCACACTCGAACAAGACATTTCCATTAGCTGCTGAGCCCCCACCCTCCCTTCCACTTACCCCCCAATCCACATCCTTGAAGGAGAACCACGCGGATGGCTGCTAACACTTCACACTCAGCGTGTTCGCATCCCAGCATGCCTTGCTCCACATTAGCACACTCAGCTGGCCCTGTTGCTGGGCTACAGGAACGTGTGACATTGCAAGGTCATTAACTCTGCCATCAAAACTTCTACTCCTCCACCCAAATCACCCACCCCTCCTCCTCCGCCTGACTCCCACTGAGACGGCCGTGCCCCCAGAGGCCCAGGGCGGGGCGCTTAGCCATAGGTGGGTCCAGCCAGGGCAGCAGGTGCTCCAGCGCTGACCTTCCACTCCATGAGATCTGCTCTGGTGACATTCGGATCAAACGCTTGCTCGGACCGCCTCTCCGCTCCCCCTCTCCGCCACCGAGCCAGCTATAATGCCAAGCGTGTCCAATCAGTTTAGCGTCAAAATACCGACAGCAACCCCACTGCCTCCACCCCCCACACACACACACGCTGTTTTTTCATTTTCTTTCCTTCTCCCCTGTCCCTTCCTCCTCACAGCAGCAGAAGGGGACTTGTGGTGGTTTGTGACGGGCATCTTGTTCCCAGAAACGCAGCCGAAGCAAACCACACAGTATTTGTACGACACACACAACCTCCACATCATCCTCCACACTGTAGTCCAGCTTGTTATCCAGAGGAACGTATAGAAAATACATTTACAGCATTTGGCTGATGCTCTTTTCCAGAGTGACGTACGTTTCAGTCATGTTATGCAGGTAGGGGAGTGAGTTAGGAGTCGTGTCCAAGAAATCTTACTGGTGTAGGGTGGTGTGTCTCCCCGAGCAGTCTATTGAACCCCAGTCTGCCCCTGGGAGAACAGTGTTGTTGCCGTGCTAGACTGTGCTAGACCACCCAAGCTATTTTACTTAAAAGCCCATATCAATTTGTTATGAGTTTCTATGAAGTTGTACTGATCTAGCCTATCATGATTATTGGCTGCAGAAGTAGGCCTACCACATATGGGCATTACAGAGCTTAACCCCTTAACACACCAAGGCTTATGACACACTAAGGCGTGTTACAGTAACTACAGGGACTTCTGTAGAAACTAGTGGGGCTGTTCTTTGGTAATAGAAGTGTGTAATAACACTTTTAGCTCATTTGCAGAGCATAGGCTTTTTAAAGGGGTTCATGCTATAACTTTTAAGTATTTTCAGAAATTGCATGTGTCTCATGTTGCTTGGATGGTCCGTTATAGCTTCTTCTTCAGTTACGTTGACTGTGGGGTTCATATTTTATTGTTCTGTTTGAGAAAGTTGGTAAAAATGGGCTGTAGTGTACATTAACGATGTACAGTTGGTGCTTAAAGGTTCCCTAGAATGTCAAACTGTATTTATGTCGGCATAGTTGAATAATGAGAGTTAGGTATTGTTAACCTTAGATACTGTTCGCCCTTAAAAAAAAATCCAGCAGAACCGAAACAGAGCTGAAAACCTGGCCAGCTCCAAAACTCCCAAACTGTTACATCACGGCCTTTTTTTAAGCCTTTTTCTACCCAGTTTTGAAGGCCAATTTTCCTTATCCCTAGCAATGCCCCCTGCACATGCTTTTCTAACTGCCGCTGATGCAGCATCGCTAGGCAGCCAGCACCTCCGGAGGAGAGCGCGGCTCCCCAGTTCCGATACAACAGCTAACATATACCCGTGCTGACCAATAGTGATAGGAGTGATGTGGAGAAGACCAAGCGCCATCAACCAAGCATGGCGAATCATAAAAACCAACAGATGCTGTTGATACTGAACCAGGCCTTGCAACCGCTGCTTCTCTTGTGCCAGTGCTAGAAGAAGGGGAGCTCAAACTTCAAGCATCAAAGCAAGAACCACATAACCACGGTGTTCCACTCTAGGCTAAAAGCTAATGCTAGCCTTTTTCTATGTCTTCTCTCCATCATCCACTCCCTCAAAAAGAACCCGGAGCACCTCAGGTGAGAGGGGGATAGCCCTTCAGCTTCATCTCTTTAGCTTGCTAACTGCACTTTGCACAGTGAAGACACAAGGAGAGGATAGCAGCACAATCCAGTAAGACCCTGGAGTAACAGGGTGGTAAATAGGCTTGTAAACTGCATCCGAGCATTTTCCACCCCAAGCAAAGTCAAAGACGGCTAAAAATGGCTAAAGATGGCTAAAAATACTACTTTAAGGACATCATTGTACCTTTTTAAACATTGTACCTGGGTAAACAAATATTTTCCTCTACACTACCCCTTTTTCTGACATTTTTACAGGGTGAACTGGGGCTGGAACTCTCCTCAGGAAAGCTAGCACTACATCCCCACATTCCCGCCAATCTAATTATTCTCATGCTGCGCTCGAGAAAAAGTCATTTCACTCGTTCTGTCGACTCTCTTCCTCTCACCACCTACTTCTGTCTCCACACTGAGTACAATGCCGACTGAAGGCTCTCCCAGGAAAGTTAACGGTGTCTACGTGACTGTAGCGGAGCTCCATACTGAGGGCTCTCTCTCAGAACATTCTGTCCCTCTATTTATCTGCTGATGCTCTTCAAGTCTGGTTAAGTGCAAAACGACGGCACTTTTAAGGGCACGCATAACACTTCCCAGTGTCCTGACCAGCACTCCTCAGATCTGTGCGTCTACAGAGTTCCCCAACCTTGATCTTAAAGAGGACCACTGTCCGTCCAGCTGTGTGAGCTGGTGTTTTGGCACTAAGACGGAGGTTTTTTTCCTGTAAGCAGGCTGCTGCTGTTTTGTCCATATCGCTCATGAATATTCTCCTGCAGGCCTGCTCAGATTAAGCGCGGCCCTCCGTCTCCTGCTTTTATAGGGCTACTCGTGTCAGAAACGGCGGCAGCAGCAGCTGCCTGTAACCCAGGACGGTAATGCTGTTTATTTAACACCTCCCTGGCCATCTGTCCCGGTGTATTATGATCTGCTCCTGACACGAGTGTGTCCACCGCATGATTACACAACAGCACAGAGCCGAACCGCCTTCGCTTTATAGAGTGGCGCCTCACCCGACACCACCGACACCAATCAACTTACGTCCATTCGTTTATCTTCCATTCGCAAAACCTGTTGCGACCTGGCTTGTGCGCCCCCTAGTGGTTGAGAATTCAATTCTGCTGTGTCTGTAACTCCGCCTCCCATTGCTACATAGCGGTGTGACGCAACCTTTCGAACGTTGCCGCTCTTATTGGTTACCGCTGCAAAGTACAAGGCAGAAAAGCTTCTGATTGGCTGGTTTCTACCTCACTACATTGGCTGCGCCGCACCTAAGCCCCTCCTCTGCACACTCATTAAAAAGTAAGCAGTGCTACAGAATTCAACTTATGCATTTCAACCATCTGTGGCAGCACACACACACACACACTGTTATGAGTATATAGGAAACTGAGGACACACACCCAAAGCAGTGGGCAGCTACCTAAATGACCAGAGAGCAATTAGGAGGGTTTAGGTGCTTTGCTCAAGGGCACCTCAGTTAGTCCTGGGGATCGAACCAGCCACCTTCCCAGGTCCCAAGTCCCAAGCCTGCTTCCCTAACGTTTAGGCCACAGCTGCCCTAACTTTGTGAATAACGATATAGTTTAGTAGTTTTACTTAAATTATTCATTTAAAAGCATCATTTTTTGTTGTCGTTTCCGTTTTTTCGGCCAATCATTTGTAGTTTTGTAGTTCAGTATCTGATGAAGGCCGTCAGGATTGAATCCAGCCCCCCATCCTGTCTATCAATAAGGATCCCACATCTGGAATTCTGTACAGCGTACGCTGATAGACATGACCATGATCAGTCACTGTAAGACACACACACACACACACACACACACATATATATATATATATATATATATGACACTCCTCATGTCAAAGATACACACCACACAATCAGAGAGCAATCTCAGGCAGACAGTAGCAGGGCTGGCTTCACCCATCCATCTGCAGCAGCTGAAGGTCGTTCAGGTCGAAAGTGACATCCTGCGTCTGAGTGAGGAACCGTATTACGTCTTTTTTTTTTTTTTGCGTTTGCGGAGGTCAGTAGGACCCTCGTCTACCGTTTTTTCCTTCCTGCCTCAGAGATTACTGATTGTCTGCTGCCTTCGGGCCTCAGCTCAGGTGGGATTGAAATTTTTAACCGCCCAAATCTTGACAAGATGATGAAACGCGGAAAGATTGAGTGAAACATAGCGGAATAGGAATGACCGTGACTGAGGAGGACCTTGAGATGACCGTGACTGAGGAAATGGTATGGTTATTGAGGCGATGCGTAAAACATTCCTCTGCCGTTCCATTGTCAGTTCGTCGTGTCCTTGTATGTATTGTGTTTAAGACATCTTTTGCTCGTTGGTAGAATGTGTTTCCTAGGCTGTGCGATTCTCCGGGAACCACAGGGTGTATCTGTAGCCTGGTTTGAGCTTTAATTTGCTGGCTTTCTTGGCGGTATATCAAGGCAGTGTGCCGGGGTGAGGTAAACCATGTGTAAGCCAGGACGTCTCGACAAAAACAGGTAACCGGATTACATGCTCTTAGCTAATTGCGTTCTAATTGGATACTACTACAGTTTTCCAAATGTAGTGCAATATATTGTCCTGCTTACATTATAAGGACAAAAGTATTGGGACACCTGCCCATTCATTGCTTCTTCCAAAATCAAGCTGTGAGGATTAAAGGCATTCAGCGACAAGAGCTTTAGTGAGTCCAGGATGTTGTTATGATCACCACCCCACCTCATCATCCCCAACCAACTCCCCAACTCATCCCAAAAATATCCATCCATTATTCCAGAGAAGTTCTAATGCTCCACAGCTCAATGCTGGGGGGCTTTATACCCCTCTAGCCCTATTATGGTGTAAATAGGTTCATGTTTATCCGCTCCAGAGAGTCCTACTCTACTAGACAAGTTGTGTGTGTGTGCAGTTGCACAACGTAAAGTATCTGAATGTGTTCATATTCATTAGAAGGGGTGTCCACAAATATTTGGACATATACAAAATAATCTGGCATCTAAGTATACTGTGCTCTGTCACAAACCTGCAGTCACCTGACCTAACCAGCAGGCTGTTTTGGTCTGCAAACCATGCAGAATCACTGATTTCCAGATATGCAGCCTGTTTAATTGACTCTAGGGACACTCTAGGCCTAGAACGCTGAATCAAAGGAACTTTGCACTGGATCCAGTGTTCCGTCCTCACTCAGCGGCTTGTTCGGTGGAAACGGCACATAATCACACTCAGGAGATTTGAGACCTCTGGCTGGAGCCTCGGTGTTTGGAGTGCTCTTACGTCTTTGCACCTCTCGTAAGGAAGCGTAAGGAGAAGGTCTGTGTGGAAGAAGCTGAACGCAGAGGAACGTGTCTACACCTCATTCATTTGTTCTAGCAGTTGTTCTGTTTTCGAACTGCGAGCTGCTCGACGTTTCCATCAGCTGCTAGTAAGTCATAATCCCCAGTTGCACGAGCATGAGAGGGAGTTAGACAGCCAGCATGTGTGAATTCCACACAGGCGTTCAATCTTTGTGCATCAGTGATAGAAAGAGAAAGAGAGAGAGAGAGAGAGAGAGAGAGATTGTCTATATTGTGTACAGTGCATGTCCAAATGTTTGTGGACACCCTTTCTAATGAATGCATTCAGCTACTTTAAGTTACACCTATTGCTGACACAGATGTGCAAATGCACACATGCAGCTAGTCTAGCCTTGAAACTACTGACACCTTGCCTAATACCAGGCGTGGGCTAGAGGGGTATAAATCCCCCCAGCATTGAGCTGTGGAGCAGTGGAAGAACGTCCAGTGTTCTCTGGAACGATGGATGGTGGAGCTCCATCCAGTAGTTTTGGGATGAATTGGGGATTTGGGGATGATGAGGTGGGGCTCTTGTCACTGAATGCAATCAAATCCTCACAACAATGCTCTTTCAAAATCTGTCAGAAAGCCTTTTCCCTGGACAGTAGAGACAGTTACTCCAACAAAAGCAGGATAAAGTCTTTTTAATACCCTTGATTTCAGAAGGAACAGTGAATGAGTACCATGAGTAATGAGTGTCCCATTACTTTTGGCCATTTAGTGTATATTTTTGCTATATATCATCCACCCTTACCTCAGTTGTGTGTGTGTGTGGGGGGGAAAGTGTGAGAGTGTGTGTTTGTTTATAAGTTTCCAGGCTTGCTGTTTTTAATTCTTCACTCTTGGAGTGTGTGTCCCACTGCGCCTCTCTTCAGGAAGAGAGGGGCTTCACACTTCCTGTTTGCGCTCGGAGAGAAAGGAAGAGCCCGAGAAGTCGGAGGAAACACTCCCACCTACATGAATATACACACACGCTTACATTGTTTCACACGCACACACAAAGAGACTTATAGAAATGCATTTACGCCTATAGACCAACACACACACACACACACACATATAGTCTGGTTAAAGACCTTTTCTTACAATGCACTGACCTGATATACTGGCGCCGTATCCAGACCAATACTAACCCAACCAGTTCACATGGGTTCCTCAGTGCTCTTTCTTACTGATGGTCATTTTACCATGGTTACAGGGTCATTTAATAAACCTTCTAGAACAGTATAACAATATAGGCTTTGGAAATTGGTCTGTTTACAGCTCTGCTTTACTTTTGTGGGATGTGCTTTTGGAAAAGGACACCACAGTGTTTGAGGTTCCCGTTTTTTGTCAGTTCCACTGAACTCTCATTAATCTACTAGGCCAAGTTTAGTAAGTTACTAGTCTTCCATTCTAGGGCTCCTTTAAACCTTTTTGCATGTCCCATTTACATTTAGATTTACATTTAAGGCATTTAGCAGACGCTCTTATCCAGCGACTTACAAAACTGCTTTGCTATTTACCCAAGAAAAACCTCAGCTAGTTTGAATAGACTAATAATTCAAAGATCCTCTAATCTTAGACACTGCCCTGCAAATCTTTTGCCCTGCAAAATGGGCGTGGCTGCAAGTATGGCTGGTGATGACATATCCTATCCCCCCGGACAAATCTTATCCCCTCTGACGGCATCTTACAGAAGGACCATTTAGGACCCAATACGTTAGCCAGCCGATGTAGCTATCATGCAGCAGAGCTAGTCCACCCCCTCGACTGTATTAGCTGGCATGCCTCTGGTTAGCCAGCCGATTTAATTTAATTCACATTAAATAAATAAGTTAAATGGCAACACTTTATTCAGATAAAGACTACATTTTAATCTGGCATATAAGTATGACAGCCGTGTAAAGATGGACAATTAACCAGTGGAACAGTCGGAGGATAGGATGTGTCCGGGGGGGGATAGGATGTGTCCGGGGGGATAGGACTGGAAATCAGCAGTGCAAACAGTCCTCCATTTTGGATCAGCAGTTTTACAAACAGCTAACACGTTTTCAAAACTACTAAAAACCCCAGAAGGAAAGATAATTAGCATCAAATCCCACCTCCCGAAAAGAGCTGTAGAATATCTCCTGTTTTTAAACCACAACAATCAGCACTTCCTCCATGTTGGCTCAGACAGAGCACATCATAGGTCACAGCCAGAGTGGCCATGCTATTGGTCGGGATGCAAATTTGCATGTAGAAGTTCACCAAAGTTGATGTGAAAGTTCTCCGAAAGTTCTCCGAAAGTTTTCTGAAAGTTCTCCGAAAGTTCTCAGAAGTTGGCAGAATCTCATTGAAATGCATGGAAAAAATTCTCAGACAAGGCCCAGCGTGACCACGGCTTTAGAAGCCCGAGAAATCCTCAGGCCTATTTTACTACCTTCACTTTTAGGCTCACAGTGGAACCCACTTGTGTTTACAGGATCTTACAGCAGTGTAAACCAGATGTAGGCAGCTTTCACACACTTCTGTGATGCGGAATAACACTCAGAAAAGAGCCAACGCAGCTTAGTTTTGCTTCAACCTTCAAAAGTTGGCTATGAATTATAGACAAACCAGTCAGCCTTCATCGTTTCTCCTGGAGTCTCGAGAATGCAGGGTTTCGGATCTGTTCTTTGTATCATCTGATACGTTTAGATTGGAGTTTAGCTGAATTGGGACGGACAGAGAAAAAAGCACCACATGCAATAAAGAGCAAATGCACTCTGCAAGTCACCCTTCCTCCCTTTCCTCTGCATTACAATAGAAGTACTGGCTTTTGTCAAGTCTGACATAATTGACGTTTTTAATCCGTCTGGCCTCCTCTGCTAAACAGATGTCACAATTGTGTGTCTTGTTGCACATTGACATGGCTCATTATATGGCCGAGAGAGAGAGAGATAGAGAGAGATTTATATTCTGTGCAGTGACAATGCCAGTGGATTCTCAGTCTTATTAGTGTGGTGGAGCTGTATGGAACAGGCAGAGCTTTTCTCAGCCTACAGATCAAATATCTCCTTCAAGGCGCAGTGTTTCTCCGGACAACTAAGTCAATAGAGGAGCGGTGGGCTTTTGATCTGCCTCTTTTTGTTGATGGAATGAGTGCAGATTAGCCTGAAAGACATTAACCTTTGCCTCGTGGGTAATTCCCATTTATCTTGCATCATTGTGCAACTGATTGGTTGGACATACATTGAGCTGTTTGGTAACAGGGACGTGTGGGTGCGGATCCGCCTCCATTCTGTGGTCTGTCAGACTAAGGCTAGCTTTTAAAGTCCACGTAATTCCATGGACGTGTTATTTAGTAATGCAGTGGCTCTGTCAGTAAAGCTAATGGAGCTAATAATGAAAGAAAACGAATAGCCGATAATGAGAACTTTAAAAATGACATCATGCTGATTGTACTAATCGTTGGCCACTGATTTGAAGTCCATGGTGGCTTGAGACAGAACATGCGTTGTCTTCCTGCTGACGTGATCAGGCCTTGTTCTCCACAGGCCGCGGCTTCCCTACTGCCAGAGGTCAGAAATCAGGCCAGTGGTGAGGATAGGGACCACTCTGTTAAGCTGTCGGTCAGTCGTCCCGCAGTGATTTATTGGATGTTCATATATATATATATATATATATATATATATATATATATATATATATATATATATATATAGCACACACACATTCATTGTTAATGATGACACTTTGGATGGGCATTTTGAAGTTTACTGGCAGGATCCACTGGTGTTGTTGTTGTGAGGAATCTTCACATCCCTGCAATACATTACAGGATACTTACACTATATGTCCAAATGTTTGCGGACATCCCCTCTAACACTAAATTCATTCAACTACTTGAAGTTGGCAAAGATGTACAGATAAATATGAACCTATTGGCACCATGCTGCCTAATGCCAGGTGTAGGCTAGAGGGGTATAAAGCCCCCTAGTATTGAGCTGTGGAGCAGTAGCACTAACTGTGTTTTCTGGAATGATGGATGGTGATCCATCTAATACTTTTGGGATGACTTGGGGAGTTGGGATGAGATGAGGTGGTGATCATTCAGCATCCTTTAGTAACGCTCTTGTCAATAAATGCCTTCTTTTATGGACAGTAGAGACAGTTACTCCAACAAAAGCGGGATAAACTCTTTTTAATAATCTTGATTTTAGAAGAAGCAATGAATGAGCTTGTGTCCCAATACTTTTGTTATAATGAGACAGTCAGCTCATCACCTCCAGACTCTGATAGTTAAAAGAAAATGGGTGGTCACACAAACCAGGCCTCATGAGGCTGTGCAAGTGTCCATGGAAGGGCAACTCAAAAGTCAGCAAGCCGGGTAAGCAAGCAGGTATGTGAGCTAGATTTACTAAATGCCCAGCTGACTGACCTTTAAACGTCCACTTTCTCAAAAACAAACCTACAAAGACACCTACCTGCATCAGCCTGGAGCTCATCACACATCAGAAGGGAAGCTCAAAATAACCGTGCGAGGAAGCCAAACCCGGGGTAAGTGAGCAAGTGATAGACTAAAAGCTAACGCTAGCCAACCGGCTATAGTCTCTTCAGATGGCAAACCATACCAGAGAGAGTAGCCAGTTAAGACTCTAGAATAATCACATATGTAAAAACAATAATTACAGTGTTCTTGTTACAGTGATGTCATCACAGTGACATACACCAGCCATGAAAGCAAAGCTCAACAGTTTTTCTTCACGAGCCAATTACAAAATGTAAAGGAGGGTGTTTCGTATGGAAGTAAAACATGCAGTAGTGCATTGAGGGGTAGCTGTAATTTTTTAATAATGTTTTTAATCCACAAAACCCAACAGAGCTATAATCAGTAGGTGGAGAAAGTGATGAATAAGTGGATTCGTTTTACAGGAGCTGAGATTCTGTGGAGAATAGTGGCTGTTATTAAAAGGTGGTTAAATTCCCACAGTGGTTGAGTTCCCACGTTCTTGATACCACAGTTGTTTCTTATTCTCTGTGAGTCAATTTGTCTCTACCCTTCATTGTACTGTCAATTAAAAATGATTTGTAAAGCTCCAGGTACCGCGACAGCCCTGTGTATAGCAACAAATTACTGTATTTTTTTCCGGCAGGTAATCCATCAAATTACGTATCACCATCTTTTAATGAAAACAGATTGTTTGAGCGTGTCTCAGTGTGTAAAATACAGGTTGTGAGGGAACAGGTTGTCAACATTTCATGACAAATGGAGTTTTTTTTAAGTTGATTTTAGGCATGTTATTTTCTTTCTCTTGTCAAGATACCGTTTCAGATATACCAGCTTTTCTTACGACAGCCCTGCTGGTGTGTGTGTGATTTATAGTGTGCTAGATGACAAGGGGGTAAGAGCCAGATAGTGTGTATGCGGGTTAAACTCCTGTGGGAGTTTAGTGGTGTTGGTAATCAGCAGGCTGGAATAGGCTCTTAGCAAGAGCGCGGTTTTCCTACTGTGAGGTTTCGGTGCTTGGTCCCCGTGCATTGCCACTGTTGTTGGCTGCATGACTCGCATGACTCAGCATTCAGGCCTCTTAGCAGCTCTGAAGCAGCAGCTCGGGGGGGGGTTCTGGTGGTCCTGATCCCTGACCTCTCTCAGCATGCGGAGGTCACGCAGAGCGAGGGCGTATATTGTATCCTTATCCCCCGTCTTATGAGTACCTATGACTGTTCTGTCTGTCTGCCTGTCTGCCTGTCTCTCGGTCTCCTTCTGTAATCCCAGAGGTAGAAGAGGAGGAGGGGAGATGAGGAAGAGGGTGAAGAAGGACAGGAGGGAAAGGGGTGGGAAGGAGACTGAGATATTCTACAGGGGTTTGTGGGAACGCACTGATAAAGGCTGGAGCCTTAATCCCTCCTAAGGCCTGTCTGTGAGACTGCAGCGTACACTCGGCCCTTTTGTGATCATTAAAAGAATGCATGCATGTGTGTGTACTCGTTTTTGGACATTTCCAGGACGAAAATGTCCTGACTTTGTAGTAAAGCTGGAGAAAGACAGAGCTGGTGAACCACAGAGGGGAATTCCATGGATGTTTCAGAATTTTGCATAATTCTCTCATTGATTCGGCCATTCAGAGAGGTCTTTTGTGCAATGGTGGATTGTACAGAAACTTATTAGGGGATTTCCTCACAATGGTGGTGATAGGGACCATGGGTCACAATGTCTATAAGACAAATAT
The DNA here is from genome assembly GCF_030463535.1 of Salminus brasiliensis. Taxonomy (NCBI): domain Eukaryota; kingdom Metazoa; phylum Chordata; class Actinopteri; order Characiformes; family Bryconidae; genus Salminus; species Salminus brasiliensis. The sequence continues at coordinate 6,154,732 of NC_132895.1, read as the reverse complement.
GGGCATTAATTCACTATCCAAAATGAATCTACATGCTCACTGAGTTTTATATGTAAAGTTAATAATGGCAAAAATAGCTGAACATAAAAAAACAGGCCACATTGTATAGACCTTAACCAAATCATAAAACAGTGAATCAGGAATAAGCAAACTATTCATAACCATTTCATGTAATTGCTTTCTGTGATGTGGCTTTTAAAGGCATTCAATGCTTCTGAAGTCTGGCTCCAGTCACCACTGCAGGAAGTAATACTGACTTGCACTCTGTATGACTTTGACGACAGCTTTTGGTTTTAGACTGTAAACTTAAGAATTTAGTTATGCAGGTTTCCCCCTTTTATCCCAATTAAGTACTGCTTATTAACCCACACATTCATAGCTCCCCCTAGCACTAGCAATGCTTCCTAAACTAGGAGGGTAAGGCCTTAACACATGTCTCCTGCGATACATGCAAAGCCAGCCCAGCTCTGCTGTACTAGCTTACAGGCAGGCCAGCATCGCTTAAGAGTAATGAGAGGAGAGAGGGCCTCTGTGCTCTCTCAAACGCGCAACCTCAGGGCCATAGTGGCAGTACATTAGACTGCTGAGCCACTCAGAGTCCACCAGGATTCAAAATAAATGAACAAATTAATTCCTATTTAAAATCCCCAACTATGTATTTATTTATATATATTTGATATTTATATTTGATATATATTATATATATTTCTGTATATATATATATATATATATATATATTTATACCCTCAAATCTCCAGTATTTATATATAAATCTATATATATCTATATATATCGTCACTGTCCAATGAAAAACATGTATCTCCAAAATAAGTCTGAATGGAAGACAAGGTAAAATACGAGTTTATTCCTAGTAATTTAGAGCATTTCTATTGGTCACTTCATCCAGCATTATTTACACAGTGTTCAGAAGCAGCTACAAGGTTCAAACCATGGAGAAAACTAAAAACAGATAAAAAACGGAGATACATGTTTTTCATTGGACAGCAGCAAAATAAATAATTTAAAAATAAATGTTTATATATATATATATATATATATATATATATATATATATATATATATGTGTGTGTGTATGTATTAACAATAATCAATAATTTGTGGTGTGTTTGTGAGTGTGTGTTTGACAGAGAAAGTACCTTCCCCTGTGCCTGTCATTTTTGGTCCGGACTGTTGTTCCATGCGCTACCCCAGATAACTTCCCGTGTCTGTTTAACGAGCACTCGTGTTCTGTGTAATTAACTAATGGCTTTTCCTGCTTAAACCCTTAAACCCCTGAAGTGTCATAACCCTGCTGATGAAACCGTACATGCAGGTGTTCCCTTTCTTCTGAACGGCTAGAATTTCCTAAATGAAGGTGTTATTATTACAGTGCGCGTACAGAGTGTGTGTGGGCCTGGGATGTGTTTTTCTTACCATTCTTGCTCCCAGCTCTTGTGGTTGTGTTTGTGTATGAGTGTGTGCATGCCTGAGTTGTGTGTGTATGTGTGTGTGTGTGTGTGTGTGCATATTCCTGCAGAGGGTTTACTGGAATTTGGAGCAGGAGTTGATCTTGTTTTGCTGCTTTATGAGTCTGAGTGGAGGTCTGTAATTGAGGTTATGGGTGATTAAACTCTCCATGGCCCTCACAATCCCCCAGCCTGCCATCACTCAGTGTCACACACTATCCTCTCCACTCACTGTGTAATTGATTCCTGTGTGTGTACACCACTACTGCCCTCCACACAACATACACATACACACACACACACCCCGATTTAGGCCACATCAGACAATGTTTAGAGTCAGATAACTTGAAATGGAGACTATTCCACCTTCATTTGTAAGAGAATGGCCTAAGAGGCATGCTGTGCTCCAGCTTGTAGGCAGTGTACAGCATTATTTGGACATGTGTTAGTGTACACAGCACTGAATGAGTCTGTGTGGAATGAGTCCTGGCTGATTCGGGTCTGATTCTTTATTAAATACTACACTTTAAAGGAATAATATTAAAAAATAATAAATAAATTAACATATTTATAATTTAACCCAGATACAGTCGATCAGACAAAACAGGTTTGGTATCTGAAGTCCGCTTCTTTAGTTTAGAACTGGAGATGCGAGGCTAACACTGCTAACAGACACTAGACTTAGACCATCACCAATCTCATTTTCATAAATTCAGCCTCTCAGCTGCCTCAAAATGCAGTCAGATTGATTTCTTTTTGAAACAAATTTGTTTATAAAGCAAAACATAAAAACACATAATTCTATTTTTACATTAAATGTTTAAGTCTGATCTCTATGTGCATATACGCATATTGTTTTTGAAAATATAAGTTCTATATATATATATTTATATATATTCATTTTTTAAATAATGATGAAAAGGGCTGGGCCATATATTAGAAATATTGATGTATTCCAAAAGATTTTATACAAGATATAAAAATGAGCATATTTGTAATATCAGGTTGCCATATGTGTGCAATTTATTTAAAATATATATATATATATATATATAAAAAGAACATGCATAAGGTCATTTGTGTGGAAATTGCTTGGTTTCCGGAGGGATGACAAAAAGAGCATCATGATGATTATTTTCACCATCTCAACCAACATAATCCAGTGCAGTTTGCAGAGTCAGTGGATACACAGTTAGATATGAACTGTAAATATCCAGCGTGCTTTTTGGTGTTACAAATAAATACTGATAATTTAACATTGCACTTAGTTAAGATTTCCGTCAGCTCGTATTGTATATCGCCATTTCTCAAGATGGGCTTTAAGTCATATTGCCCGGCCCTGTGATGAATCATGTCAAATAGAGTGGACACTACTAAACACAGGACACTACTAAACAGCTATTTAGTTTAGAGTCATGTTAAGTCACGTTAGATCTATTTCTCTCTATCTGTGTGTGTGTGTGTGTGTGTGTGTGTGAGCGTGTGTTTATATGTCACAATGGCCTATAATTGAGGAAAACACACACTCCAGCCATACCACACATCACTGACTACTAACCAAGCATGCTAATTAGAGTTTATATAGCGTTCACAGTTAAATGAACACTGTTTAAACTTACAAATGTAGGCTGTATGTCCAAATGTTTGTGGACACCCCTTCTAATGAATGCATTTAACTACTACTTGCACCCATTGTTGACACAGGTGTGCAAATCCACACACACACACACACAGCTTGTGTAGTCCCTGTAGAATAGGACTCTCTGGAGCAGATAAACATGAAGCTATTGGCACCATGCTGCCTAATGCCAGGCGTGGGCTAGAGGGGGTATAAAGCCCCCCAGCATTGAGCTGTGGAGCAGTGGAAGAACTGTGTTCTCTGGAATGATGGATGGAGCTCCATCCAGTACTTTTGGGATGAGGTGGGGTGGTGATCGTTCAATATCCTGGCCTCACTAATGCTTTCGTGGCAGAATGCAATTAAATCCTCACAGCAATGCTCCTCCAATGCTTATTCCAATAAAAGCAGGATACACGCCTTTGCTGTTTTACATGATGGACGGACCAATAGAAACGCTCCAAAATGACTTGGAATAAAAATCGTTTTCCATTGACTTCCATTGAAAGTTAAAGAATTTCCTGAAATCCTGTAAAGTTGTCATTTTGGAGATAGGAGGCTTTGTTCTGACAGCAACAATATATATACTCGAGCACTACTTTGAGTTATATAGCTGTACTGAACTTAAACTTGGCTCTTATCCAGTGTTGTTAAGTTTATAAATATTTATCTGTAGCCATGTGGCAGGTTATATTTCCCTGTGTTTTCTCTTTACGGTGGTTTTGCTCTGTAATACAGGCCTCGTTGCCTGCCTCAGACATCAGAGGAATGTGTAATTTTCTGTATTACAGTGTCAGGCCCTCTAGACCACTTATATGATAAGAGATGTAATGGGGGTATCTCCTTTTTAATATTGTTTTAACTGTCCCGCATACGTCAAGCTTATCCCTTTAATCTGCTGCTGTACTGCAAGCCCAAGCAGAAAAAGGTCTCATGACTAGTGTGGAAAAACCCTGGCAAAGGCCAAGCCTTAATGCTCTGCTAGCTCAGTGTGCGTGTATATGTGTGTGTGTGTCTCTGTGTGTGTGTGTGTGTGTGTGTGTTGGCCAGCCACCAGCAGCAGAGACTATGGCAGAAAGAGAGTCAGCAGCCTCCCTGTTTGCTGTGTGCAGCATTTGGATGGTTGGAGTGCAAGACCTGGAGTTCAGGTGGTCCAGAGTGTGTGTGTGTGTGTGTGTGTGTGTAGGGCAGGGGGTCTGTGTCCTTCTCAGATCCTGGCCATGCCCACAGCCATACCTGGCACCAAGGGTTTGACTGCTAACGAGTGGTGGATTTAGCCAATCAGAGCTCAGAGACTGGGGCCCGCTGCCTTCTCTAGCCAGTGAAAAACACCTGGCTTCCAAAACCGCCCTGCCAGTGCCAATCATAACACCTAATTCATTTGCTTTGCATGTCTAAGCCAATCATAACACACACTGCGTGGGTACAGAGGGCCTCAGCGGAGCAGGAGCATGAAATACGGTTTGTATCGTGCGGGCGAGAAGAAGCAAAAGTTTTCGAAATCCTCGCTGAAGGACAGCAGCATCATGAGACCTTTCAGAGGAGCAGGCCTGAATAACACTGAGAGCCATTGTTCTGAAATGCCAGATGAAAAAAAAAGGGAAAAAGACTCATGGAGTCGCCACTTCAAACCCGTTTAGGGTTGAAGTCGTTAAAAGGAGAAGAGGAAAGTGGAGGAGGTTGGATTTTGAGGCCTGTGTGTGTGTGTGTGTGTGTGTGTGTGCCTGAGAAAGTGAGAATAAAGCCAGAGAATAAAAGCAATGTATTATTAAGGATTATCCGCTTACGTCTTTGCCCTCTGTTAAAATAAAAACAGTGCTGTTAGGACAGCCGTGGGGCGAAGAGAAAACCGAGCAGGGTTTAGAACTACAGCAGAGCAAGATTACACATGCAGTACCTTCAGTCTCTCGCTCTCTCTACCTCTCTCTCTCTCCTTATACTCCCATTAACTCTCTGCCTCTCTCAGACTGCTCGTCTGACTTACTCTCAGTTTCTCGATCCACTTCTGCCTCTAACCCTAGTCTGTCTACACTATTTGGACGAAAGTATTGGGACACACCTTTTGTCCTTTGATTTTTTTTCTTTTTCTCCCAATTTGGTACTGCTAGTCAACCTGCCCACAGCGCCTGTGCTGGCCAACATCGTTTAGAAGTGATGAGAGAAAAGAGCGCCATCTACCCACTCGGAGAGTGGACTCCGGCTGCTGATGGCAGAGCAGCATGGCTTTGGATTCAATCTCACGACCCCTGGGCCAGAGTGGTAGCGCATTAGATTGCTGAGCTTGGGAAACCCCTCTTAATTATTGGATTCAGGTGTTTCATTCAGTCCCGTTGCCACAGGTGTATAAAATCAAGCCCCTATCCATTCATTTGGCCTTTCTTACACACAGAGTGGGTGGTTCTGAAGAGCTCACTGAACTCCAGCGTGGTTCTGTATGTAATAGGAGACACCGCTGCACCAACAACAACAAGTCAGCTGGTGAAATTTCCTCCCTCCTAGATCTTCCTCCATCAGCTGTGAGTGGTATTAATGAACAGTAGAAGCTTTTAGGAGGAACCACAGAGAGCAGCTCAGCCACCAACTCTAAGATCACGTAAAGCTACAGAGCGGGGTCAGAGCCGAGTGCTGAGCTCAGAGCACAGTGCAGAAAAGTCCAGAAAAGCTACAGAGCTGCTGCTGCTGTTAGAGCTGCAAATTGTGGACCAGCTCCATATTAATGCCTATGGGTTTAGAATGGGATGTCATAGAAGCACCTGTAGGTGTAATGTGGAGGCGTCCCAATACTTTTGTCCATATAGTGTGTTTATCAAATTTTCTTTTACTCCCATTAACTCTCTTCCCTCTCTTTTACTCTGTCTCTCTCTCTTTCCTTTCTCTCTCTACTGGGTCTCCCATCTACCAAAAAAATGCGCTACACCCAAATACACCAAAACATTTTACACTTAGATGAAATCACTATTAAAGCCAAAATGCAAAAAAGCAGTGATGGGAAGTCGTATCGAGCCGTAAGCCACATGATTCTCTTATTAGTAGTAATGAGTGGCCCTGCGGGTGGTCTGATCAGGACACCCAGCTTTTCAAAAGTTGCTTTTCACGTCCTGCAATGCCGAATCCAAAGCTTGCCTGAAAAATGACTCTCAGAGCTGTCTGGTGCAGTTGCGCTCCCAGATGTATGGTGAACGTCGGTGGGGTGGCACGGTGATTTCAACCCTCATTAGTTAGGCCACTGCTCGTCCTGCCCGGCGTCTCTGCACTGCTATAAAACCACACAGCCATGAAAAGATCGCAAACAGCTGCAAAGACGCTTCTGCTAAAGCAAAGGCCGAGTTAACTGGACGACGCCCCTAATCGCGGTCGACTTCGCCAGCCTAGGCTTCTTCATATTTCACATGCTTTCTGCTGAAATATCAGGAATACGCGTCAGATTTGAGAAACACGTGAAAAGGAAACCCGGCTTCTGTCTCTCTCTCTCTCTCTCTCTCTCTCTGTCTCTCTCTCCTTTTACTCCCATTAACTCTCTGCCTCTCTCAGACTGCTGGTCGGTCTTTTTCTGTCTCTCTCATTCCTCTACCCACTTCTCTCTCTCTCTCTTGTTCTCTCTCTGTGTCACTTTCTCTCAGCCTCTCTCCCTTTTACTCCCATTAACTCCCTGCCGATCTCAGACTGCTTGTCTGTCTGTCTGTCTCTCTCTCTCTCTCCTTTTCTCCCTCCCTCTTTCTCTCTGAAATCTCTCTCAGGTGGTTCAGGAGCATAATTGATTCGGACAGGTCAGGCTTTTAGGAACATGTTCCTGCGCTGATCCGTCACGGCCTGACACACTCCGCTCTCTGACCACTCAGCACTCTCTCTCTCTCTCTCTCTCTCTCTCACTCTCACTGCTGCTGCCGCCCCTGTGTTTGTGTGAGGAGCTCAGGTCTGAGCTCAGAGCGGCCAAGCTGTTACACAGCCCTTATTCAGAAGAGCAGGAGGACAGAAAGGCAGATAGATGGATCCATTCTATTGACAGAAGTATTTGGACACCTACTCATTCGTCGTTTCTTCTGAAATCGAGGATGTTAAAGAGAGTTTATCCTGCTTTTCCTCTCTTACTAGACTAAGCTGTGTGTGTGCGTTTGTGTCAGTACAGTAGCTGAATGCATTTATTAGAACGGGTGTCCACAAACATTTGGCGTAAGTAAACAGATGGACGGTCGGACAGAAGGATAACATCATTGTTGTTAGAAATGCTTGTAACTATAGAAATGAGACCATCCTGCAGTTACATTAGCAGATGCTGGGCGAATCGGACGTGAAATTGTGAAATAGGGCCTGGGCTGCATCTAAAGATACGATTCCGGTTCTTTGTTCATGTCTGCAGTGTCTGCAGTGTCACACCAATCAGCAGGAAGTGGAGGAAACTGGTCTTGAAGTGTCTTCTTTTTTTCTTTTTTCTTTTTGAGCAGCACTCAGCATTCATGCCAACATCCAACCTCAACATAAAAGAGCCTGAACAGAGAGGGAGCGCTCCTTAGAGAGAAGAGGAGACATCCACAGGTTTAGTCTTCCATTGGCATTTCGCTTATACGCGAGAGGACCCTGATGATGATGATGATGATGAAGATGGCATTATTAGAGTGGCCTTGCATAAATGATGGGTGCGTCTACTGTGCGTCTACTGACTGTAGGGGTGAGAAGAATGACTGTGGACCGTTGTGGTAAATGTCCAAATGTTTGTGGACACCCCTTCTAATGAATGCATTCAGCTACTTTAAGTTGCACCCATTGCTGATACAGATGTGCAAAAGCACACACACACACACACACACACAGCTTGACCTAGAGGGCTATAAAGCCCCCCAGCATTGAGCTGTAGAGCAGTAAAAGCAGTGATGAGATTTCGGGAGTTGGGATGATGAGGTGGGGTGGTGATCATCCAACACTCTGACCTCACAAATGCTCCTCAATGCAGTCAAATCCTCACAGCAATGTTCACTGATCTAGTAGAAAGCCTTCTTCCCTGGACAGTAGAGACAGCTACTCCAACAAAAGCAGGATAAACTCTTTTTTTTTTTTAATTCCCTTGATGTCAGAAGAAGCAGGGAATGAACAGGTGTCCCAATACTTTTGTCCATATAGTATATTTTTGCCAAATCGCCCTCCAGTAGTTCACAGCAGCAATCCTTTCCAGTTTCACAGGCAGGAAACAGAAACTTTCTTTCTGACAGAACTTCATGGAGTTTCTGCTTGTGGGGTCCGGAGTGTACTGTAATGCGTGTGTGGGAGTGTGTGTGTGTGTGTGTGTGTGTGTGTGGGTGGATCTCATTATTCATAAAGAACAAGCATTCCCCTTTTTAATGGTGATTATTTGTCTTGGAAGTGGAGCCTCCCTGTGGGTTTCGTGTTGTTGTTTGTTTGTTGTACGCCAAGGGGAGGATGGTGGGAGAGAGGGACCCCAACCACGCTTTCCCCATGAGACCGACACACACGCACAAACGCTTGTGCGCGCACACACACACACACACACACAGATTTGTTTTAATACAGCAGGAGAACATAGTCATAGATATGTCCCATAGGCGTTACATAGTCTCATATGTCTAATGCACTCTATGAGAAAAGTATTGGGACACTTGCTTATTCATTGATTATCCTGCTTTTGTTGGACGAACTGTCTCTACAGTCCAGGAGAGGCTTTCTACTAGATCATTGAGAATTGCTGTGAGGCTTTGATTGCATTCGGCAAAATTAGTGAGATGAGGATGTTGGACGATCACCACCCCAACTCATCCCAAAAGTATTGGACGGAGCACCACCATACATCATTCCAGAGAACACTGCTCCACAGCTCAATGCTGGGGGGCTTTTTACCCCTCTATCCCATGCCTGGCATTAGACACGGTGCCACTTCTCTACAAGCTGTATGTGTGTGTGTACATTTGCACATCTGTGTCAGCAATGGGTGCAACTTAAAGTAGTTAAATGCATACATTAGAAGAGGTGTCCACAAACATTTGGAAATTCATTGTCGGCATCATTAAAACCTTGTATCTCTCATATTTTTGCCATTTTTCACTTTTGGCATAACGTGAACGTGGCTGTTGTTCTTTACATTGTGTCAAAATGTCCTGATGAACGGACCAATAGAAACGCTCCAGAACGACGGAGAATAGAACCGTTCTACATCGACTTCCAATGAAAACTAAGCAGCTTTCCTTGTCTTTTTATAGAAACAACCTTTTTGCGTGACAGCAACCATAGATACACATACACGCACACACACACACATGTGTACACATGCATACACAGGCAACCTCATAGATATGTACACACACGTCTTGTACCCCCCCTTCCCCCCTGCTGAGGCGCATGCGCCCCCCTGCTGGCCCATGAGGCCTCTTCCTGCTGCACGTAGACACACACATAGTTTCCCAAAACCACCCCCTCCCCTTCCCCATCCCGCCCCAGGGGTGCACAACTGCACTCTTTTCCGGGGAGGAGGCGGCAGAGGGGGGGGGGCATCTGGGGCAGCCCACCCCAAGGCCTGGAGTATTTCTTTAACAGGCCAGCCAAAAAAACAGCTCACTCCCCATTTGTGTTTGATTACAGAGACCCTGAGCAGAACAGCACAGAGAACAAAAGAATAATAATCAGAAAAAGAAGAAAGGGGGGGTTCAAAGCCTCGTTATGTGGTCAATAAATTCAGCCTGCTCACTTAAAACAGCTTCAAGGGGTTTTTATTTTTTTAATTTTTAATTAAACCTGAAATGTGAACCTTTTGAGAACTTCTTATGCTTCTTTCGGACGCGAAAGCACAAATGGAAAAGGATCCGTTATCCTAAATCACACACACACACACACACACACACACACACACAGCTTTTTTGTGTAGGAAAGAAATTACATGTCTTATGGGCCGTGATATTATCTCCCCAAAGAAGCCCTATAAGGGTATATATACAGAAGGATGAGGAGAAACATCTGCTTTGGGAGGTGTCCAAGGATACACACACACACACACATACATTCACACACACACACACACACACACACACACACACACACACACACACACAGTATGCTCTTTTTTACCCTGCCACCTGAATAATGGATATCATTGCCAAGTATAACACTCTTGTGCATAAGTCTCACTTAGGTACTGTTAAACGTGTGTGTATGGAAGAGGCTGGCATTACCTCACAGTGCACTGCATAATAGAGAGCGAGAGAGCAAGAGTGAGTGAGAGTAAGAGAGACCACGCAGGCTTTCCAGAAATAGCTTTTAGCCCGCAGACACAAACAAGCACACACACACACACAGACACTCTTACACACACTCACCAGAGAGGAAGTGACAAATTCCACAGCACGCTGCCATCAGGCCAGCAGTCTCCCTCATGTGATAATTGTCCAAATTAATCACTGTTGTCCGTTTGGACCCCCCGTTTCAGAAGCAGACAGGCCATGTGACCTTGAGAACCTCCCTCTATGTAAAAGATGTAGTGCATCATATACTGACTGTCCCCCATAGTCTGCTTTCATTTCCTCTCTTTTAATTGGTTAATGTCTGCATGTGTTGGTTGGTGTATATGTGTGTGTGGTGCAAGAGTGGCCTGAATTGACGTGGTGTTGATGCAGCAAGGGCTTCTGGGATGTGTAAAAATCAAGTGCCAGACCACCAGACTCCCCCTACGCCTCATAAAAGAGGCCCACTGTCCCAGCCGGAGAAACACTGAGAAAGCTGCAGCCAAGAACCACCACAGTCTACATGAAGGCCGTCACTGTCAATTATATTTGCAATCAACTAATCAAGTTTGTTATTATTTATTATAATCATTATTTTCACAGTTATTTTTGGTGGTTATTCAGAGGTAGAAGTCCGTTTCTTTTGATGGGCCACACAGTAAACATTAAAGCAGCATTTTGTAGCAATTGTACAGTAAAATAGCATCTTTGAAAACATGATGTTGCTCCATTGACTGTAATATGGAGAATCGTTGATATTTTGGACTTTGGGTGAAGCAGGCAAGACAAAAATCAGAGGAACTTCTTTTACTTTTAGTGGTAGTTTTCTCACTTATCTCAGCTTGTCCAGAAATGCATGTGTAATGTTTGTCCTTTAGGAATGTCTCAAAGCATGAATTACACTTCCCGATTGTAGAGGGAGCAAATATGAGAAATAAAAGTGTAATATCACCCCATTACCCATCCCACCCCCACCCCCCATTGGCAGTGCCCCCAACACTATAAGGGTGAAGACTAGCACATGTCTCCTCCAACACACCAGCCAATGCCTCATTTTAAACTGTTGCTGATGCAGTATCCCTATGTAGCCAAGGACCAAACTGGGATGTCTAGACGACTGGGTCAGACCATCTCCCTACACATCAGGTAGCAGGTATCGTGTGGTGTTCCAATATCCAGTGGTCAGTACCTACCAAAGGTTCTCCAAGGAAGGACAACTAGTGAACCGCCGACAGGGTCATGGGCGTCCAATGCTCATTGAAGCCCGTCTGTTCGGCTCCCACAGACGAGCTAACGAAGCACAAACGTCTAAAAAAGTTCATGCTGACTTGTTAAATCCATGCCACAGTGGGTCAGAGCTGTTTTGGCAGCTTTGTGGGCCTTTACAGTGTTAAGCAGCTGACTTTCATCACCCCACCAGACCTGCCTAAAGTTTCTGAGATGCTCTGACCCAGTTGTCTAGCCATCACAGTGGCTCAGATCTGCTTTTAGCACATCACCTTCAAGTGACTGTTCACTTGCTGCCTCACAACCCTTGACAGATACAATAGGAGCCAGATAAGCAGTGTTGATTTCTTCAAGTGTCAGTGGTTTTAATGTTCTGGCTGGTCGGTGCATGCTGTGTTTGTGTCGAGTTTAATGGAGTAATGGTGCCTTCCCTGCTGAAACTACTGAAACTACAGCAGCTCCTCTGCAGGACGCTCCCAGTCTAGTGTGTTGTCAGTACAGGGCGTCTTTAAGTCGAGTGTGCAGGGTTTAGGTTTAGGAGTTGCGTATGCGTAAGCGTTCTTGCGCATAGGTGAGAGAGTGCGTACACACAGTTTAGCCAGATTAGATCTTGGAGTGGGTGTGTGCTGTGATTTCATCTCAAACGATTGTATAATGTTTCGAGAAGCTTGCGCAACAGGAAGTTCTGCGTCTGAGCCTGAACGTCCTGTTTGTCTGCAGAGGAGTGAATCCTGATCTAACAGGGAAAGTGCAGATATTGGGCAATTTACACAATTGCAGAGCGCTCTAAGGCTGTAAGGATTAATCGACACCAGTCTAAATTTTTGAATCTTGGTGAACACAAGATTCCTGATGACAACAGAACAGCTGACTATTACAAATCTAACAGTACAGTGTATCATATTGGGAGCAGTGGTAGATCAGTGGTTAAAGCACTGCTTTACTGATCACAAAGTCATGGGTTCGCTACCCATGTCTGCTTGCCACTGTTAGGCCCTTGAGCAAGGCTCCTAACCCTTTCTGCTCCAGGGATTCTTTAGCATGGCAGACCCTGTACTCTGACCTATCTTTTAAAGTAAATGTATTTTAAACTGTATCTGTGTCTGAAATAATACATTTTAATAAACAGTGCATGTATAAAAATGTGTCCAAATACATAAATATTTTATTATATGGGAATCAGCAAAATCTAAAGAAGACAAATCCAAACTGATCGTAACTGAGTTATAAGGTCCATAATTTGAACGTAACCTGACCTGAACATCATTAGAATTTGTAAAACAGAGCTGCTGCTGGAGCTCGCCCCCCAGCATTAGAGGCATTACTATGAACCATGGCTTTAGTGATGAAATAAATGCTAATGCTGAACATGCTAACTCATCTGTGGACTCACAGAGTTGCTTCTCATAAGCCTGTGGTTCATTCACCTCTCCATATCTTACTCTCTCTATCCCCCTTCATGTCCCTCTGTGACGCCCCAGGCTATCAGTGCCTTGGTACTGTATTGGCTTTGTGTTGTGCTCCTGGGTAGGGATGCACTACGTTGTGTTCCTAATCAGGCTCTATGTGGAGAGCGCCACTGGTTGCTGCCTCTAATTACCTTCCTTGTGATATCCCAATCCGGCTGTAATCAGACTTCTATTCGTGGCTGGAGATTTAAGCCTGTCTCTGTAGATGTGAGACTTTTGCACAGAAATAAATGCTAACACTGGAAATACTAATACTAACCTCCAGCTAGTCTCCGTTCACTTCACTGTGTGCTAATATAGCGGAGAAGCTGGCAGTAATCAGATTCTTCAGACAGATTGGCACAGTGAGTAAGTAATGAAGATCCCAGAGTGACTATGAATGTGTGTGTGTGTGTGTGTGTGTGTGTGTGTGTGTGTGTGTGTGTGTGAGGGTATCTTGGTACACTCTATCTACTCCACTGACTGTTCAAAAGCAGAATAGATTAGCAGAAAGGGCTTCTGTGCCAGCGCTAAAGATCCTATCACACAGAGCTGGGGCCAGGACAAAGCCTGACTGGTTTACAGCTAGACATTACCGTCTGGATAATAACAGCAGATTGGACTTTTATGTTATTTAATAATAATGAAGAATTTGTGAAATATTAATGATGTTTTTGCAATTTTCCCATTTTTACCAGTTTCCACCAATTCCAAAGGCAAAAGTGAGGAAAGCATTTTGTTGTTGTTGTTGTTTTTTTGTTAAATTTGAAATAATAATAATATTATATATATATATATATAACAATGATACAGACTGCACACTACCTCACTAAATAGTGTGTTAAAAATAGTGCACCACCACCAGAAGTGCGTTCATTAATCTAGTAGGTAAAGTATAGGAGTGTGTGGTTTGGGACGCAGGCATGGTTTTCTATGGGGAGCACTAGCACCACAATATCGTGGACCCTTCTCCACTCAAGGCTCCACCCTTCTTAGCAAGCTGACTGGCTCTTTTGGTTGAAGGCACCCTTTTTATCCGTAAACAGATGCCCTGTTGAGCATTACGAGAACTCCCATTCATATTTTAACCAGTGATCGGTCTCCTCATTTAGAACAGCCCTCATACAGACAAGCCTAGCCGAGCCTGGACCTGATATTAATGGTCTGAGTGTAAGCGAAGGGGTTGGCTCATTGGGTTTTGTTAAATGTGTGAATTATGAGTTAGGGGTGTCACGCTACGAGGGTCATGATTCAGTGCATGCGGTTGCACAGGACAGTTTGCGGCACATGCTGTTAGGGTACACACGGTAATTCCACCAGCGCGCTTGTCACCCGGAAACCTTAAGCTCTAAGCCACTGTATTTGCAGGGTATTGTGGGTATTGTAGTATTGTGGTTTAGTAGTATTGCTGTGGTAACTGTAGTCTTGCTTGACCCCCCTGCCCCTCACCATATTGCAGTGAGTCTTTAGGTCCTCTTGCAGACTAGCCTAGAGCCTGGATGTGATATTAATGGTCTGAGAGTTAGCATTCACTGGTATACATGGCTTGTTTATGTGCCTGTGAGTCTGTGTGTGTTTTGGCCCAGAGGATTACTCATATCACCTCGGAGTTGAAAAGGACAATTAGGCTGTATCAGAGCAGTGCAGTGTAGGCACCGAAGCAAGAGCAGCGATAGCAAGTGTAATCTTTAGTTTATCTGCACTTATCTTCAGCCAACTGCATCTCCTGTGCTTTCTTTCCTCTGCTCTCAGTAAACAAGAGCTTTCTCCGCCTCGGTTAGCAGCTCTTCCACATAAATAGGCTAATTAAGGAGAGCGAGAGAGCAAGCAGTACAGCAGGTAGAGTTATGGAGGTGAGGGAAGAGGTTAGATCCACACCAGGCGAACAATGGCCTGTGATTTACCACCTACATGGATGGCTTGGGTGGCCGATTCGTGCTCCTTTTTTTCCTCTCTAAACACTCATCCACCACCTTATCCAAGTTGTTCTTTTCCTGTTGCTTCACTCAGAAGCTTTCAGGAGCCGGGCCAGACTCTTTATGTGGGCCATCTCTTTATTTGGGCAGCAGGAGGATGGCCGCACAGTTGCGGTTCCGCTGTCGTCTCGCATCTCGTCTCGTCACAGCCACTGATGAGGACCATTAAGGGCCTCTATTATTCCGCCTGGCCCCAACCACCAGCCCTTAGCCTGCCTTGCAAATCTTTACCATGCAGCGTCTCAGCATCTGACAATGGCCACATTTCAGCCCATTACGCAAACCAGCGGCATTCAGCCCAGTTCTAGCCAGTCCACATTTCTCTCTTCTGCCACCAGCTTATTTACTACTCAGCTCAACTTCCCTTCATTAACTGAATAAGCACTGGGAGCTGGGAACAGATGAGAAATGTGGACTGGTCAGGATCTTCCAGACGCCAAACACCAGTCGGAAGTGTCTGAGTCGATCAAATCGTGGTCGAATCCTGTGGAACACATGTAATATTGTTTATTTCTGTGCTTTCTGTGCTCCAGATTATGAGATAATGATGGTATTCATTCTGCTGTTCCCAAATCTTGCTCGTAATCCCATGCTAAACTCCTATTGGTGGAGTTTAAGACATGCATTTTAGTGGTGAGCACATGCCAATATTTTGGTCTACACACGTTTTTGGCAACTACTGATGTGGAATAACTGGGTTCGTGTTTTCTATAAAGTGCATACATTCGTCTCCTCCTCTTGGTTGTGAACATGCTGAACGGCATGTGGTACTCCCAAAGGTAGAACAGTAGAGTGTTTCCTGAGTTTTCAGTGTAGAAACACCTGGATGAAAAAGCAGCTTAAATGTGACCTTCTGACCTTCTCAGAAGGTCACAGGACAGACAATGGTCTGCAGTGTTGAACTACTATACAATAGTTATAATATATATATATTATAACTATTGTATAGTAGTTCAACACTGCAGACCATTGTCTGTCCTGTGACCTACTGAGAACGCTCCACACTGCTGTGGGCTGTGAATAATGCCCATGAAGGGGACTGAGAGGATGCTAGAGCACAGTGGTAAAAACAAAGGATCGGGACTGAATCAGGCTTAAATAAAGTCATATAAAACACCTGACCCTAAAAATATGCCTGGATCTGTTCCAAAGCCAGTCATAATGCTGATAATGAATGATGTGGTCATGATGTTGTTTTAAACAACTGATTTCACTGGATAAACAGACAAGACGAATTATTGGACGACTAAAAGGAGCATTTTTTTACGACTGGCCTACCCCCCTAAAAAGGGGAGTTTCAAAAGTTCTTTAGCGGTCAGTGGTTATATATAGAACAATTCAAAGAACTATTTCAGTGCAGTGATTTAGTAGAACGCTCTGGTTAAACTGCACGTCTCTACGAAGGAGAACCTTGTGTATATATTTTTTAAAGAAGCTCTGAAGGGTTCCACTTATGTTAAAGTCAAAGAGGCCTTTATCAGTACTATACAGAGCTCTTAATTTCTCTAAATTTATTTCTTGTTTATCCTTACCTGTCATTTTACACCAAATGTAATTGCAAGTTATGACCTACTTAAAACTGCTACACTATATGGACAAAAGTACTGGGACACACCTCTTAATCACTGAAGTCAGGTGTTTCATTCAGTCCCTAGCTGTGCAGTCTGCCTTTCTTACACACATTAGTGAAAGACTGGGAGGTTCTAAAGAGCACACTGAGCTCAAGCGTGATTCTGTATGTAATAAGAGACACTGCTGCAGCAGCAACAAGCCAGCTGCTGAAATTTCCTCCCTCCTAGATCTTCCTCCATCAGCTGTGAGTGGTTTTATTGAACAGTGGAAGCGTTTAGGAGGAATCACGGAGAGCAGCTCAGCAACAGAGTGTCTCCAACACTGCTGACTCAATAACTGCAGAGCTCCAGACCTGCTGCTGCAAAGAGGGACCAGCTCTAAATGAATGCCTATGGATTTAGAATGGGATGTCATAAAAGCTCCTGTAGGTCTAATGTGTAGGCGTCCCAATACTTTTTCAAATGAATTTTTAAATCATTGCAAGCTTGTTATGTCAGCAGCCATCGTGATGAAGAGTGAGGATGAGTATTATTGCCTTAGCTGTTTGGAATTTGGGAAAAGGTTTCGCGCAGGATGGTGGTAATTCCCAAATATCCATATCACACATATCATGGGTTTAGTAGGTAGGTATATCCAAATCCTATTGGTTTCCTAGGTGGTGTAGTGAACATCCTAGACCTCCACTAACATACTCCCAAGGGCCCTTCTTCTGCTGCGAGTCCGTATGTGTGCTGACAGGTGGCCGGTTTTGAGATGTGAGAGGGAAGCCCTGTCAGAAGGCCGTGCTGAAACAGGGGCCGCCTTGAGCAGAGACTCCAGTGTTGCTTTGGCCGCCTCGCGCGTTTCCCTCGCCAGTGCTCATCCTGTTAGAGTAAACACATCAGCCAGCACTGTTTACTCTCAGCGCCTTAACAGCGTGCACCAGATTAGGCTGTTAGTACAAACAGACGCGCACACACACACACATACACGCACTTTGGCATACATGTACCCATCCGCACACACAAACATTTACCCCACCTCCTCTAACAGACCCCCCCCCCCAAACACACACACACACACTAATAATTCATTCATTTTCCTGTACAATAATAAACAGCGGGGGCGTTTAGAGATGAATAGTAAGCGTGGCCATGTCAGTAAATGTCAAATAAATATTGTCATCGCCCGAGAGTGTGTGTGTCACTTACTTGGCCGAGCGTCCCAGCCCTGCACACAGGAGGACGACTGTACAGGATGTTTGTCCCCCCCCCCCCCCCTCATTCAAACACCCCTCCGCCTAACATTCTCATCACACTCCAAACCGCCAGAAAAACACTGTGCAGCTTTGCTCCCCGCATCACTTTTATTTTAGGCTCTGCACTAAAGCGGTCGCTTGGAAGTTCTTCTGGAAGTTACTCCGTGTCCCTCCTCCTTCTTACCTATGAATAAACCTGAGCGTTTCAGAGAAATGCTAATGATTTCTGTTTCATCGCCGCCTGGGCCCACCATCTGTGGGCTTCAAAACATGCCAGCCATCACCACGTAGCTTTGTGAATAATAGATTGTGTGTGTGTGTATGTGTGTGGGGCTTTTTCACAGCGGCGGGACTCAAACGTGTGTCTCTGTGCTGGCGAGCGAGCGTCTTGGGAAGGGTTTATCGGGGATTCTTCTCTTTGTCAGAAAGAACGCACAGTGGCCAGCCTTTTCCTGGACCAGCTCCATTGCTTACTGTTGCTTTTCAAGTACAGAACTCCCTAAAGTGTGTAACAAAAGTGTGTGTGTGTGTGTGTGTCTGCATAGTGTCCTTTATAGTAGACCATGCAGCTCACTATTAAAACATGAAGGTGCTACAAAGGGTTCTTTGAGTGATACCACAGAAGAACCGTGTTTGTAAAAGAGTGTGCGAGTATGAAGAACCCTAAAGAGGTAGATCTAAAGGTTCTTTACCCACTGAAAATACAAGCAATGTTATTTGTTTTTCTATGGGAAAGAACCCTTTCTAGCACCTGCGTTTTTGAATGGTGTGGAAGACAGGTCCACGTAGTTCGTCCCAAACTCACTCCTGAGGTTCTGAAGCTGTTAGTAGTTCTGAAGCCTTCTCAGCACTGACAGAGGCGTTTCCTGCTGGACTCAGCCAGATATGAGTCTAACGCAGCATTTACCTACCAGCTCTGAATCACAAGCTCTCATCAGGATGATGTACAGTCAAGAGCGCCGGAGACGGCCGGGGGTATTTGAATACACAGATAGCCAAACTCATCTAACTGTTTGTTTAATTAATTGGGTTTGTGAATATGAAAGAATATCATTGAATAAGTAAAGAAATAAAAGAAGAAGCGCTGCAGGGGTCACACTAGTGACTAGACATTGCGCTGGGTGAGTGAGGCTGAGTGAGTTGGCTGCAAAACGTTGGCAGATATTTAAACTTTGGCATGTGTCAGGTTTTCTTTTACCTGTTCTAAGGATTGCACTGCTTTCACCCTCACAACACCAAGACCTTACATTGATCTTTGTATAGTTCAATTTTACATATAAAAAAAAAATCCTCATTTCTCCTAATTTGGTTCTGCAAATGAATCAACCCGTTTGTAGCGCCCCCTCATGCTCCCGACATTAGGAGGGTAAGGACTTAACAAAGCGCTGGTCCTCAGCTCTGCCGCACCAGCTAACAGACTTCTGTGCCAGTCAGCATTACTTTAAGAGCGATTAGTCAGCAAGACTCCCAGACTGCGACCGCCTATGGCAAAGTGGCATGGCCCTGGATTTGAACCTGCGACCCCCAAGGCATAGTGACAGCGCATTAGACTGTATGGTTTTATAATGTTGGAGGAACTAATCCAAAGTCTGTGGATGTGAAACTGATCGATCGGTTGATTTAGAGAATTGCAATCCAAAAAAAGTGTTAAAGTCCGGTCAGGTCAAAAACAGGAGGAGCAGAACACAGACTAAAGCGAGGTGAGCAGACATGCAAGGGTCAAAATCCGGCAGACAGAAGTACTAACAACACAAGAGTGCAAATTCAAAAGTCAAAAATCAACCAGAGCAAAAAATGAGAGACTGACCAAAGAAAGACCAGCAGAAATGTTCAGGGGGAAAGAACCAAAAAAAAAGACCCAAATTGTCCCAAATGATTTTTTTACATTGTCTCAGTATGTCACAATAAATGGACCAAAAGAAAACTGCCCCAAAATGACTTGGAATTAAATATTTTTACATTGACTTTCATTGAAAGTTAAGAAGATTCTTTCCTTTTCCTGTAAAGTTGCAGTTTTGGAGATATGAGGTGTTTGCCTGACAGCAAAGATATAATATTTGAATAGTATTAATTAATAGTATTAAGAAATAGATTTTTACATAGTAAATACTGTCAGATTGCTCTTACTGGACAAAAAACAACCAATTTCATGTGTAATTAACCACATTTAATAAACAACGTGATCACATATGTACAAATGATTAGCTGTTTTCACATGAACTACATACATATGTGAAATATACGTGATATATTTTTCTGTAAGGTTACCCACCCCAAGACAGGATAACGGCTTCATCTGGACCAGAAATGGTCGTTATCTGCTCTTATCCAAACACACATTCTCTTAAGGAGGTTCTTTGATGAGCACAGGGCCACCTGTGGTGTGCGTGCGGCTCCATTCTCCCCTGCTGTCAGCCCTCCTCTTCTGTAGAGAGTGTAGAGGAATGGTGAAGGTGAACAGCTGCTAATGGACCCTCAGCTGGACAGAGCTGTGGCTCTGGGCGTCTGCTCCATTCATAATGCAGGAGGCTCACTTCAGCCCAGAAAAATCAGAGATAGCGTAGGAGACACATAAACCGATCTACAGCAGCAGCTCTGAGTGGGGGAGAGGGTACATTTAATATGCACACACACACACACACACACTCACACACAATCCAGCTCACACAAGAATTTAGACACTCGGGGCCCTATTTTAACAATCTTTAGGCTAGCTGTCAACCGTGCAGCTTGATTTAGGGCGTGTCGGTGTGTCTTTGCTATGGTAACGATGGGAAAAGCATGCATTGCACAGCTCGAAACACACAAAAGGCATGTACTAAGTCTCTTAATTATTCATGGGCGTGTTTTGGGCGTAACGAGCAATGATAAACCAATCACCGTGTCATCCGCCATTCCCTTTAAGAGTCAGGTGCAGTCTGACTTTGGCAAATTGCTATTTCAGTGGTGCAAAGCGGGGGGGGGGGGGGGGGGGCTTTCCCTTGCTGATATAGCAATACGCCAGAAATTGACCTGAACACACCTCATTTCGAGACCACCACGCCCGTAGATATATTCACCAGCAGTGCTGCTATTTAAACAAAGCAAGCGGAATGCGTGAACATAGACGGGGTTGGCATCGAATTCTGCCCCCTTGTAATAGTGCTCTGGGTAGTGATCTGGGTGTTCACATGTAGAGGGTAGTAAATAGGGCACAGTTTCGAACACAGCTAAGGAGAAGTGAAATCAGGGCGAGGAAGTGAGTATGGGCACCACACCGGCCATATCACCTGGCTACCTAAGCTCCGTTAGCTTCTCCACCCACCTCTGAGCGGCCCTTCACTTAGCAGCAGCTATAGCGTACCTTTGCATTTTTTCCCTTGTGTTTAGCCTCAAAAGGCCACTTCCATGTACCGAACTTTCATTACTCCACTATGGCATTAAAATACGGCCCACTCTAATGATCATCTGAATAACCCAGTATTCTGCTGAAGCTTAAATTGCGTCCATATTTAAATCTCTTTTCACAGATGTACATCCTAGACACTAGATTAGCCACAGCTAGATAGGCCTTGTAGCTCCAATGCAAATCCTTTAGCTGAACTGTGCCGATAAGAACACACTGATATGAGCTTTTTTGTTCTCATCAAGGTTATTTGGGTAGTCAGTATCTGCCGCCCGCTGCCTCCTTTCCGTAGCTGTTTAGCAAAAAAACCTCTCTATGTGAAAAGACAGAACCGATGAACGCTTTAGTTGGAGTGTGTTCGAGAATGTTCAAGTCTCCCATGTCTGAGAGGGGCACTCGAGCATGCAGAAGGCTATTAAAATCATTTATGGACTTATTTTATCCTGATGTGTGTGGCTTGAAGGAATGCGAGTGAGGCCGCTTTGTTCTCAGAGGGTGAAGTAACCGAGAGAGAGAGGAGAGATAAAGCGAACGGGTCGAGGGGGAATGTGGCGGTGTTGTTGTCGAACTTGTCGGTTCAGAACCCTCATCTTATCAACCTGGGGTCTGGGAACGCGCATGAGGATTCTGTTAATGAAGCTACACAGTTCCTTTTCAAGTGCGCACATTAGTCATGCAGGCAGCTTGCTGGCAGGCCAGGCCGGTGTGTGTGTGTGTGTGTGTATGTAAGAGTGTGTGTGTGTTGGTATCCATGTGTGTGGTCTCTGAATGACAAAAAGACATGGAGAAAGAGGGAGTAACTCCAAATCTCCAGCCCCTCCCACCCCCACCCCCCCTTCACATAATCAAGGTTGTTTTTCTGTGATTGTGATGTATCTGCTGAGAGGCCGTGTGTTTCGTGGGCGGTCCGCCACAGTCTGGATCTGTGTTGAAAATCCCATACACTGTATGTCCAAATGTTTGTAGACACCCCTTCTAATGAATGCATTCAGCTGCTTTATGTTGCACCCATTGCTGACACAGATGTGCAAATACACACACACACATACACAGGCGTCATATCTCTCTAGCCCACGCCTGGCATTAGGCATGATACCAACAGGGTATACAGTATGAGGTGTGGAGCAGTTGAACAGTGTTCCCTGGAATAATGGACGGTGCTCCATCCAGTATTTTTGGGATGAGCTGCGAAGTTGGTCGGGGATGAAGTGGGGGGTGGTGATTATGATCATCCAACATCCGGAGCTCACTAAAGCTCTTGTCACTAAATGCAATCAAATCCTCACGGCAGTGCTCCTCCAAAATCCAATAGAAAGTCTTCTTCTTTCCTGGACAGTAGAGAAAGTTACTCCAACAAAAGCAGGATAAACTCTTTTAATACCTTTGATTTTAGAAGAAACAGGGAATGAACAGGTGTCCCAATACTTTTGCCCATCTAGCGTATATAGGAATTTTCAGTCTGTGTATAAAGTACTTGATTTAAGACAACGTTTGGGAGCAGTAGTGGATCTGTTCCCACAGGAACTCCCTGCATCCATGCGCTGCTCCCACACACTCCCTCTAGAGTCTACCAGATACTAGGAAGCGGGAGAGAGAGAAAGTGAGTCTGTGGAGTGTTAGTTTTCAGGGGTTTTGGGTGGGCTGCGTGCGTTGTTTACAGTACCGCTCAGGCAGTGACAGTAATCCCGCTTAATTTGCCGTGTTGTTGCTGTCGAGTGTGTTTCTGCGTACCTGTGTGGTGGAGCTGCATGGGGGCCGACGACAGGCCGTGCCGTGAGCGCCGTGCCGTGAGCGCCGTGCCGTGAGCGCCGTGCTGCGCCGTGGTGCACCTTTTTTCTCCTCTTCCCTTTTCTCAGTCCATTCATGCTCACACTGGCAAGACGAGAAGAGCTGGAGGACTGCCACTGCTTTTCTGATGCTGCCAGGGATGGGTTTTTTTTTGTTGGTTTTTTTTGTCTTCTCTTATCTCATCTAGGGAGCCTGTTTATCCAGGGTGTGCTGCAGGTAAAACAAGCCCCTGATGAGACTTCCAGTGCTTCTTCTTAGACAGGCTTGTAAAACATGTTTCTCTTTCCAGCCAAACAGGTCAGGAGGAAGACGGCAGCGGGGGGATGTGGAGGGCGTGAGAAAAAGAGGGAAGGAGGGATACGGAGGGAATGCGTTGTAGTGGTGCTTCCAGCTGTAGCGGCACTAACAGGAAATGAATCACAGCAGCAGACAAATATGCCACTATTGTCTTTAACATGCTGTTGAAGTAATGGTTCAACTAAAAATTTAATAATTACACAATTTCCCCCCTTAAAGCACCATTACGTAGCAGCTTCAGAATCATGTTAATGTCCTCCGGCTGGAACAGGGAGATTAGCGTCTCTGTCGTTGCTACTCCAGGGCCGGCACGCTGCTAACTGCACTGTGTAACTCTGGTGAAGCAGACACTGGTGAGAATTGCGTAACACTGCATGACAATTAATGTAAAATCCTGTAAAAGTATGCTGTAATATGCCTCTTTACCTTTCAGTGACGGTTCTTTATCTCCCAGCTTGTCCAGAAATGCATGTATAAAGCGTGCCCTTTAGGAGTGGCTGAAAGCACAAGTTACACTTCCTGACCGCAGGGGGAGCCCAAGTGCAAGAAATACCAATTCTTGCATTTATGCTGCTTTAACAAGGTCAGGAACACAACACAAGCCTACACTGTGTGTCCAAATGTTTATGGACACCCCTTCTAACAAACGTATTCAGCTTCTTTAAGTTGCACCCATTGCTGACACAGATGTGCAAATGCACACACACACAAAGCTTGTCTAGTCCCTGTACTAAAGTACTGCCAATGGAACAGGACTCTTTGAAGCCGATAAACATGAGCCTATTGGTACCATCCAATATCCTGACTTCACTAATGCTCTTTTGTCGCTGAATGCAATCAGATCCTCACAGCAATGCTCCTCCTAAATCTAGTAGAAAGCCTTCTTCCCTGGACAGTAGAGACAGTTACTCCAACAAAAGCAGGATAAACTCTTTTTTTTTTTTCTTTTAATCCTCTTGGTTTCGGAAGGAAGAACGAATTAGCAAGTGTCCCAATACTTTTGTCCAAATAGTGTATTTGAAATGGCCTAATAACTTAACAGCACTGTTTGTGGCGTCGCTCCAAAGTACTAATGTAGTAAACGGACGTACGTGAGTGTGTGTGTGTGTGTGTGTGTGGAAAGATACTCTGTGGTGGTCAGTAAGCAGGGCCTCTCTGATCTCAGTGACAGAGATGGCAACTAATACACAAATCACACACACACACACACAATTTCTCCCTCTCTTTTATTCTCCTTTGTTCTGCTCTTGTGTGGTGTGTTCTATTTTCCACCAGCTGTGCCCCCCTTTGGGAGGGGATTAGGGAAGGGCCCCTTTCATCCATCTGTAATCCTGATCTGTAAATTCAGCCCTGACAGAATGGAACAGACCATCAACCTCACAGCTTCACCCTACATACACTGCTACACTGCACACTCCAGACAACCAAGATCTTTCAAAAGCCTAAAGATAGTTTGATATTTTGATCTTATTACTTCCGGTTTGTATAAAAGAATTAAAACACTGTCGTCCTAAAACTGCTGATCTCCTGAGATTTCCAGCACAACCGTGTCTAGAGTTACTCAGGATGCTGTCATTAAGAAAACAGTAGGCGGCAGATCTGCAGTTCTGCAGATGGAAACACCTTGTTGGTGCGAGAGGTCAACAGAGAATTGGCCAGACTGGTTAGAGCTGACAGAAAGGCTACAGTAACCCAGATAAGTATGCCAGAATGCACAACACATCCAACCTTGAGGCGGACGGGCTTCAGCAGCAGAAGACCACGTCAGATTCCACTTCTTTCAGCTAAGAACAGAAAGCTGAGGCTGCAGTGCTGAAGCACAGGCTCACCCACACTAGACAGCTGATAACGGGAGAAATGTAGCCTAGTCTCTGGCCTACAAAGCCAAGAATGGACCAGCCCCTCCATACTTGATGGCGATGGTCAAAAGCCGATCCGCACCAAGAGCCCTTCGAGCTTCAAGTACTGCTCAGCTCGACCCGCCATCCCTCAAAATCCACGGAAGACAAGCGTCCAGGCTTTTTTCTGTCCTGTCACCAAAGTGGTGGAACGAGCTTCCCCTGGGTGTCCGAACGGCCGAGTCGCTCGCTGTTTTCAAACCCAGACTGAAGACCCACCTCTTCAGAGGATACTTGGGCGAATAGCAGAGTACTATGGTCACCTTACTGACTTGTGTTAGTAATGTCTAAAGATTAGAGGATCTTTGAACTATTAGTCTATTTAAACTAGCTGAGGTTTTTCTTGGATAAATAGCAAAGCACTTTTATAAGTCGCTTTGGATAAGAGCGTCTGCTAACTGCCTTAAATGTAAATGTAGTCTGAGGAATCTTGATTTCTGCTGATGCTCACAGACGGTAGCGTCAGAATTTGGCAGCAACATCTCGAATCCATGGAGCCGACCTGCCTTGTGTCAACAGTCCAGGCTGGTGGAGATGATGTGGGGAATGCTCTCTTGGCTCATTGTGGGGCCATTAATACCCATCAGTCATTGCTTGACCATGTTTATCCCTTCATAGACACAGTTTACCATCATCCAACGGCTACTACCAGCATAATGGACCATGTCACACAGCTAAGCCTTCTCAAACTGGTTTCATGAACATGACAATAGGATCAGTGTTCTTTACTGGTCTTCCCAGTCCCAGAATCCGGTAGAACAGCTTTGGGATGTGGTAGAATGGCAGGTTCAGACTTTAAACTGCTAATGAGTGCCCACAAACACACACACACCCACACACACACACACACACACACACACACACAAAAGTCGCTTATATTTGATCCAAGGGCAGATGCACTTATGCATGAAGAGCAGTGCAGTCATTTTAAGCAGAAGCACAACTGTCCCCTGTGAGAACACATAAGTACACCCTGCACTCACACACAAGCACACACACACTGCGGCACACAGGCCTATACCAGCGTCTCTGCTGCACTTCTGCCAAACGTGACACAGCAGGCTGGAGTGTGAGGGTCCCGCAAGCCAGGACAGTCCCTGAACACACACACACACACACACACACACACACCCTGTCTCCTGTTGGCAAGGAGAGAAGCCCTGACTGACTCTTCGTCAGCCGAGCCCTTTGCTCTGCTTCTGCGGCCCACTGACAGATTGGCATCAGACGGCTCGCCCTAATGAAGCCTGGCGTCTCGGGGCCAGAGGGGTTTAGTCTGCATAAGCAGAGGATGAGCCTACATATGTGACTTTGTCTGTCTGAGTCTTTTCCGTTTTGTTTTTTGTTTTTTATATATATACATGATAGGAATTCTATACAGCGATTGGCTAATGACAATTCTATGGCACACTTGTGTGAAACCATGTGTTTCTGTGTGTGTGTGTGTGTGTGTTAGTGTGTTAGGGCATTTCCCACTGGTGGAAGTTGGACTGGAAGGTGTTTGGAGAAAGTCTTAAGTAGGAGAGCAGGATGAGGAGGAAGTGTTTGGCTGCCACGCCATTGACCTGGGGAAAAAGGGGTACTAGAACCCCCCTACACCTCATCCACCAGTGTCGACGTGTGCCTTTGGCCTGAAATCCGTCGATGAGCGATGAGCAATGACGTTTGTCATTCCAGAACAGTGTGCTCCTGAAAAACACCACCGATGGGACGTGCAGTTGTTCTCAACTGTCACCTAATTGAGCAGTACATGGGTTTAATTCCTGTGTACGATCAGAGGCTGCTTATGAGACTGCCTGTGAAGAGAGCGGCCTGCTCTTGCGTAACAGCATTAGATCACAAACATGAGATTGTTCCATTGCAAATGCTGGTGATTTTATTACTTATAGACAAATTAGTTTAGGGTGCATTTGAGGCTGATGTGTGTTCTCCTTGTGATTGGTTTGTGTGTGTGTGTGTGTGTGTTTGTTTCCAGAACAAAAGTGCCCAGAGTGTGGGACAAGTCACACACACTACATTAGGACGATGCAGAGAAAGCATTTAAAGGTGTGCAGTGTAGCAGACGCCAGGGATTTTCATATTTTTGGTTTCTGCGGCAGAGATTAGAATTAGGTTTAAGATTAGACTGAGGATGCTTTCACACCTAGCATACTCGACTGGACATGCATTGGACAGAGGTCCAAATTAGCCCAAATAGCAGGTGTGAAATGTGCCTCGGACCATGATTTGGATCACAGGACCAAAACTTTGGCCTGACCGAAAGGGGTGGGCTCAATCCAGATCAAACTGAACCAGGATTCAGTTGGTTTGTGGGGTGAAAAACTTTTTTGTATGGTTCCGACTTTCAGACCAGTTACAATTTTTATGTAATTTGAAAACACCAGCTTCCCTCCAAAGTGTGTGAAAATGTCATGATGAATAGACCAATAGAAATGCAGTCAAATCACTATATTTAAAACAGTATTATTAGGTAAGAATTGGTATTTTGGGTCCTTGGCTCCCCCTACAGTTGGGGAGTGTAATTCACTTTTACTCCATTGCAGTAAATACAAATCATACTTTGCATGCCCCCTCATAGACAGCCATAAACATGCATTTCTAGACAAGCTGGTTGGTAGAGTAATGGTACAGGATTTTACACAAGTATGACTCGGGTTACACAGCATTACCCAGTTCTGGAGAGAGGTCTCATGCAGTAGCAGCCTGGTTCCGTGATTTCGGCCTAAAGTGTAATTGACAAAGATGCCATTCCTCCTATTACAGTCAGAGGAGAGTCAGTATGATTCTGAAGCTGGAATTGTAAAGTCAGATTGCTACATTATGTTGCTTTAATACATGCAGGACCTGCATTATGTGTGACCCCACGACCTGACAAGATATTAAAACAAACCTGCGTCTTTGTGTGTGTGTATGTGTTTCAGAAGCTCATCCTGATCCTATTACTCCTGACACAGGAGGAACGGAAGGAGAGAGTATGTATGAATAGGATCTATGGCCTCGCTCTCTGATCTGTCCTGATTGATGGTGACAGCGTGACGGACAGGTTCAAGGCGAACATGGCCAGAGAGAGAAAGGAAGATAAAGTGATGGAGGGTGACAGAAGTGAAGTGGGTCAGAGAGTGAGAGCCTGGGAGTGTAATCGTTGGTGCTAATGACTTTGCACCTCTCCCCCTATTCCTCTCTGGGTTGCTCTCTTTCTCTCTCTGTCTGAAATTCACTTGGCAGGTGAAAACTATGGTGAATCTTCAGAGAAGAAATGCTTTCGGCTCACAGAAAGCTGGAGTTTTGATATGAGCTTTGGTTTACCAGCAATGGAGATGAAGGGTTTACTGATGTTGATGTTCGTAAACATGAATGCATATGTGTGTGTGAGGACAGAGGGCAATCAAAGGCCGAGACTACATTGTGTGCAATGTTACTTTACAGAATCACTGGACAGGTGCAGCTCACTGTTACACCCTGTACTATTGTTTGTATGTTGGGTGAAGGTCAGGCTGTTTGTCTGAATGCCAACATTAGTCCAGTTTGCAGGTCCAGTTTGGACATCCATGGTAGGCCTTTATCCTAGAATGGACACCAAGCTACATAGTGTGCCCAGAAAACAGCACCACCTCCACCAGCCTGGACTGCCTCAACACAAGGCAGGTTGGGTCCATAGCTCCAAGCTGTTGAGGCCTAATTCCAACCCTACCATCTATGTACCATCATTCTCAGCTGAAACTGAGATTCATCAGTCCAGTCAGCTGTCTAGTTTTGGTGAGCCTGTGCTCTTTGCAGACTCAGCGTTTTGTTTATGGCTGACAGAAGTGGAGTCTGACATGGTCTTCTGCTGGTGTAGCTCCTCCGCCTTAAGGTTGGACGTGTTGTGCATAATTGTACAAAGTGGATATCTGAGTTACTGTAGCTTTCCTGACAGCTCCAACCAGTCTGAACTCTCTGTTGACAATTCCGGCAATTCCGGCATGCAGACCTGCTGTTCACTGGATGTTTATTGTAAATTAACTATTCATGAGTAAACTCTAGAAACTGCTGTGCTGGCAATCTTAAACTAGCCCTTCTGACACCAACGGCCATGCCACGCTCAAACTCACTGAGATTTCCTCATTTAGATGGTAGGTGTACCTAATAAAATGCTCAATGAGTGTATGTGAGATTTAGGGTAAACAGCTATACAAAAATAACATATGCTCTCTCTCTCTCTCTCTTTTTCTCTCTCTCCCTCACAGACTCGTCAGGTCAGGTGACCTCCTCTCCTCTGAGCTCACCTACATCCCACCGTGGAATGCATCCATCCTTGCTCAGCCCGTCCTCCATTGGGGCCTCTGGGTCCCTCCACTCGCCCATCAGCACCCTGAGCTCACCCATGAACGGCCTGGGCTCACCTTTCTCCGTCATCAGCTCTCCCATGGGCCCACACTCCATGGCCTCGCCCGGGATGGGCTATGGCCCCAGCGTTAGCCCACAGGTAGGACTACAGTGTTAGTTAGCCCACAGGTATGACCACTGTGTTAGACCATCATATACTCAAGAGTTGGGACATTGGGATGATGCAGAGAAAGCACTGTGTGGAGGTGTGGAGTGTAGCAGACGTCAGGGAACTGGTCTGGGTAAAGTACTAAGGGACCCAACGATCAGTCTTTCATTAGTGTCAGGCTGGACAGGTGGGCAGTCATCCCCCACCCAAGGCTCAGGAATGCTCATGGAGGTACCACCACCTCACAACTTACAGGGCTTGCAGGATCTGCTGCTAAAGTCTTGGTGCCAGATAACCATAGGGTGTCTTTGGAGGTCTTGTGGAGTCCATGCCTGGACATGTCAGAGCTGTTTTGGTGGCATGAGGGGGACCTACGCAATATTGTGCACAGGTGCTTTACCGGAGGAGCTTTATTTAAACGCTCTAATGCTGTTGTTTCCATATCGTCATTTTTTTTTTTTTACTCTCAGCACATTGCGCTTTCACTCTCTCACGTCCATTCCCTTGTCGGGTGTTTTTTTTCTGTCCCCTTCATCTCCTCTCGTTTCAATTGTTCTCTTCTTTTCCTGTCTTCTTCTCTCTCTCTCATTCTCTCTTTATCTTTCTCTCTCTCACTTTTTGCTCCTTTGTTCCATAAATAGGCCTCCACATTTCTTTGCCATTTAAAAAAAGACTCACAATTAAGACATCAAAGCCTTCTGTGTCCCAGTTTTCTTTCAAAGCCAAATCTAAAAAGCAAAAAAAAAAGATTCCAGAAATTCAAGCGTTTCTCTCTTTTTTGTATTTATGAAAAATCAAAGAAAAAAAAACCTTGGAAAGAAAGAGCTCTCAGCCTCATTCTGACTGCTGACTGCAGCATGTGCTGTAGCTGTGCGCCTGACTTTGTTTCCCTTTCAAATGACTGTGTCCCGTCTCCAATAGAGTCAGCAGAGTGGATTAACGACACACTGCCAGTGTAATAGTGTTCCCCCATTTCTAGAAGGTACAGTAGATACACACACACACACATCCTCTTTAATTCCTCCTCCATCATGTGTACGCTGCGGTTCTGCTGTACTCACACTCTGGGGGCTTTCACACCTGTCTTGTTTGGTTCAGACCAAAGCAGCAGGTGTAAAAGGTGCCCCAGAACATGGCCTGAAACTTTGGTCTGGTCAAAAGAGGTGGTCTAAATCCAGATCAATCTGAACCAGGATTCGGTCCGTTGGCTATCATCACCCATTAGGCAACTTAATACGTCACTTCCTTTGCCACACACCCAATACAAATTTAAACCAGATACTAATCCCATCACTCAGTCCACTTCAGGAGGTGGTCTGAGACTCGTTTAAGCCACGTTATTGCAGTGGTAACACATCCATCTCTCCAAGACACATTCCACAACCAAAACTTCTCCCAGTACAACCAAAACACCAGTAATAATTGTTGTGCAACAAGCATATTTGCATATTTGCATATTCCGTTCCTCACAGATTGCAGTCTGACTATGCTTAAATACGCCCGGGATGGGCTATGGCCCCAGCGTTAGCCCACAGGTAGGACTACAGTGTTAGTTAGCCCACAGGTATAACCACTGTGGGCTTAGACCATCATATACTCAAGAGTTGGGACATTGGGATGATGCAGAGAAAGCACTGTGTGGAGGTGTGGAGTGTAGCAGACATCAGGGAACTGGTCTGGGTAAAGTAGCAAGGGACCCAACGATCAGTCTTTCATTAGTGTCAGGCTGGACAGGCGAGAAGTCATCCCCCACCCAAGGCTCAGGAATGCTGGACTACCAAGTGTTTGACAAAAATTTAGCCAAGAAAAGATAATGTCCGTTTCCATTAAGTGCTTGTACTCTGTATACCAAAAAATGCCAATAGGATCCCAGTCTTTCTGTCTGTTTCTCCCTTTCTCTCTCTCTCTCTCTCTCTCTCTCTCTCTCTCTCTCTCTCTCTGAGGGTGTGTTAAAAGGTAGTCACGCGGCCTGTGTGATGGAAGGTGATTTGAGTCAGGCTGCAGATGCCACTTGTGCTTAACACTCGGCTGAGTGGATGTTTTCAGCTCTAGCCGGCCGGAACAGTCTTGCTGCTCAGGTCCTTCCTATTTAACCTCAGAGGATCTGGAACCGACTCCCCGTCAGCTCCGACCACTTAGCGTCATACCCCCAAGTACTGCTCAGCGCTGTTCCCACACACCCACACAGAAAGCATGGCTTAATAATGAATCGTTTGAGCACTGAGTAAATGATCTTACTTGTGTTTCTGGGCACCTTTTTTTCACTGTTATGGCAGTTTCTGGTGCTGGGAGGTTCTAAGTGGCAAGGCAAACTAAGATGCTGACAACATGGCTCGAATATCACAGGTTCAAAGCCTTGGCCATGCTGCTTCGCCATCAGCGACCGGAACCTGAGCAAGCACAATTGGCCATGCTCTCGCTGGGTGGGTGGGTAGATGGCGCTCTCTCCCCTCATCACTCCTATTGTGATGGACAGGCATCTGTTGGCTGATCTGTTGAGCTGGGAATCTGGCGCTTTCCTCTCGGTGTAACTTGTATCAGAGGAGGCACTTTCAAGTGCAAGTGATGGGGGGAGTCCTAGTAATGGAGTGGGCTAATTGCCTCAGGTAGAATTACAGTAAAAAATTGAGGTGGTTCAAATAGTTCTCAAATAGAGTGATGCCATAGAAGAACCACTTCATAAGGAACCATTAGAGACGTGTGTGAGAGTGTTTTTTAGATTTTTAAGCTTTTTAAGATTTTATGAAGATTTTAAAATGTTTTGAAAGTTTTTAAAATGCAACAAT
This sequence comes from Salminus brasiliensis, assembly GCF_030463535.1. Lineage (NCBI taxonomy): Eukaryota > Metazoa > Chordata > Actinopteri > Characiformes > Bryconidae > Salminus > Salminus brasiliensis. Next base: position 6,122,340 of record NC_132895.1, on the reverse strand, counting down.
TGTCGAAAAACCCTACAACAGAACCCTGTGGGACTCTTTGTTAAGCACTTAGCAAAAATCTAAATGGTTTATTCTGCATTAGGACAAATAACTGAATAATAAACATGGGGTTCAGCATCTAAACAACACATCTCTTTTAACCCCTTAATGCAACACGGCTTATTACACACCGAGGTGCATTACTCCTACTGCTTCTGTACAAACTGGCACTTTAGCTCTTTTGGCCTGCCAGCGGTCCATTGGCTGTTTAAGGGGTTAAATAATCGTCCCAAAAGTGGTTCCTTATCTAGGACATCGCTCAAAAACCCCTTTTAAAGCACCTTTATTTTGTTAGGAGTGTGTAACTAAACCCTGAACACAGGTTGTTTCACACACACTATGCCAAACCAAAGTAACTGGATGACCCTGTTAGCACCATGTGTTCCATGTGACTCCACCGTACAGTTAGTTTACACTTACGATCCTCTGTTTGGCTAATCTGAGCACCTTCAAAGTGTCGCTGTGCAAGTCCAATTGGGCCCTAATGGAGTGTGTTGAAAGGGCTTTTGTCAGCACAGTGTATGTTCCACACAGCCAGCCATTACACCATTCATCCATTCCACCTGCACATCACTTTATACTCGGCTTCTGTGCGTGGCTTTTTTGGCATGATGTGCTGAGACGAGCTGGTCTGCAGGTGCTGTGCCACCTGTAGCGTGCTGAACAATGGCCTTTTTCATAGTATCTCCACGTCTCCACTGTCATCAATTCACGGTGCTGCACGCATCATTTGACATCATAACCACGACTGACTTCTTCAAAAAGAGGCCACACATGGAGATGGCCAGAACTTTCACACAGTGTCTCCTTTCCAAGAAGAGATTCCTTCCTTCTTTCTTCTAGCGCTTCGTCTTGCCATTGTTTTCCTGTGCTTCTGGCGTGTTCTGTGTGGTGGTCTGGGTCGGTTACAGACACAGGCCGCTGTATTTTCACTCTGTCAGCGTCAGACGCCACCATCAGCCAGCAGCTGGGCTACATTAGGCAGAGCTGGAGCTAATTGTACACTTCCAGAGGGCGGTCCCTGGAGGCTGTCCTGACCTGGCCTGTAGTCTAAGTGCACTGTGATCTGGTTTACTTTACAGTACTAAAGTAAAATCACCTGCTTGTTAGTCTGTGTACACATTAAACTGGTCCCTGTTTGGATGGATTTTTATGGAGAAATATCTGTCCGATTACCGAGAATAGCAAAAGATTCAAAAGCAACACCTATCAGCCATAACATTAGTACCTAATATTGAGTAGGTCCCCCTCAACAGATCTGACCATTCAAGATTCCATTCAAGTGTCTGGCACCAAAATTAGCATTAGCAGCAGATTCTTTACGTCCTGTAAGTGCTAATGATCCAGATACCTTTTCACCGGTTGTTGTTTTGGTGGATTACTTTGGTATGTACTGACCACTGCATACCAGAAAAAACCCACAAGACCTGACTGATGTTTTTCACGATGCTCTGACCCAGTCAGTCGTCTAGCCATCACAGTTTGGTTCTTGTTAAAGTGGCTCAGATTCTTAGGCTTGCCCATTTTTCCTGCTTTTCACACCTTCATCACCTTCAAGAACTGACTGTTCACTTACTGCCTAATATATCCACCCCTTGATAGATGAAGCCACTGTATGAAGGTAATCAATGTTTTTCATTTTACCTGCCAGGTACCTGGTACTAATGTTATGGCTGTTTAGAATACATTTACATCTACATTTGTAGCATTTATGGGACACTCTTATCCAGAGCAACTTAGAGAAGTGCTTTGCTGTCCACTCAGAGAATAGCCCTAGCTAAATGGATGGCTGGATGGATGGAAGCATGGATGGATGGATGAAGTACTTTGTTGATCTCAAAGGAAATTGCAGAAAGACAAAAGATGCATAATGCTCAGTATCTACATACATGCTCTACCCTGTTCCTGAGTGTCAAAGAAAGTATAACATTTAAGTGCAGTGCAGTCCTTGAATACATGCAGAATTAGTGCTCACAATAAAATTCGTTCCAGCACCTCAGCAGCTCTAGGACTGATAAAAGTCAAGATGCTTGATTTCCATAAATTTTAAAGAATAGTGGATCCGGATTAGTGAGCCGTACTTGAAGCTCAAATGGCTCTTGGTACGGATTGGGCTTTAACCATCAGGAAGAAAGGGGCTGGTCTATTTTTGGCTTTGTAGGCCAGCATCCGGGTACAGGACGCCAGGGAAGAGAAAACTTGATTGCTTAATCAACCTGCTTAATGACATTAGATATCCATGTTACGGGCTCCAAGTGGCTCAGCTGTGTAATGCGCTACCACTATGGCCCGGGGGTCGAGTTCCAGTCCTGAGCCATGCCGCATTGCCATCAGCAGCCAGAGCAGCCGAAAGAGCACAATTGGCTGTGCTCTCTCCGGGTGGGTAGATGGAGCTCTCTCTCCTCACCACTTTTAAGTGATGTTAGTCGGCAGAGGTGTCTGTTGACACATCCGCTGTTGAACAACTCCATGCTGCAGACATGCAGGCCACGAAGAGGGACACGTATTACACACGCATTTCTGGACAAGCTGAGATATACAGAACCATCACTAAAAGGTACAGAAGTGAAAGTGGGCTGTGTTTGCACTGTCCTGCCCGCCTCAGTAAAGTCACGTAGTGCGGTGAGCAGCATGCCAAGCCCAGAGTAGCAATGATAGAGGCTGTATTCTCCCTTTTACAAGTCAGTGGAGCATTACAACGATTTAGAAGCTGCTGTTAGTTTTTAGTGTAAATGCTACATAATGCCCTCTACTCTGTGCTCTGATACCAGTGTTTCAGTCAGTTTTGGGCTGAGAGATCCTAAATCCAATCCCTAAAAAAGCTACAAAAGCTAATTGTCTCCACCTCACGCCCGCTAAGCCAGTCACAATCAGCCGCAGCACATCACCCACATAAAGCGGCCATTGTGTGCGCGAGTGGCGTACAGAAGCCACACTAATGCAGAAAAGGTGTAAACCTTTTACAGGAGATGGAACCCAGCGCTATTAGTGCATTAATGCGCTGCGGTGATGTCATCGCGAGCCTCTCGAGTGTGTGTTATTTAGGTGGCAGTAGCTAGGAGACCTGCAAACCTGCCTCTGGCGCTGTGTTGAAATGGCAGACAGCAGCTCTTTTCCTGTGAGGTAGTCGTAAAGCTGCGATCTACATACACATTCTGGATAGCAGCTTTGTGCCATGGCCTAAATGGGTGCACAATAGACCTGTGTGTATGGGCCTGAGAAACACTGTTACAGCTTCGTTAGGGTCAGGCGGTGCACACAGCCAAAAAGGATTTTTCCCCCTTCCTTCTCGTCTCTCTCTCTCTCTCTCTCTCTCTCTCTCTCTCTCTCTCTTTAATGGAAGTCCATGAGTGGGCAACAATTAGCAGGCCGGTTCTCAGGTTTCCCTTTGCAGGAATGAGGTAATGGTTTCTCCGGTTCAGGCGTTTATCTGTGTGCAGGTGAGACACAAAAGATGATTTTCTACCCTGTTCAGTGTCACACCTGCAGCTGGGTCTCGGGTGAGGTCCAGAGTGTCTTCTTGCGCAGGGCTGATGGATGTCCAGTGCTTCCAGAGATGACAGAGGAGCCTGTGGTCACAGTAAAGGCTCTTATTGTCAGTGAAGGTGCAGTAAATCTGGCAACTGTGTGAAATTTGGGTGTGATTTATGACCCGTTTTGTGCTAGCTCCTACTCTGACGCCTGAAAGGTAGGGTGCTAAGACTAAGGGGGGCTCCAGCAGATGAGCCACCAGTTATAGAGCTGAATCAGTGACGGTGTTGTGCCGGGAACTGGGATTCAGATGTGTTGTAGCGAGGGCTATCGGCCTATCTGTACAAAATCTGGGACTTTCCACTTGGTACACTGGGACTTTCCACTTGGTCCACTTGGTTTCCACCAGCCAAGTACAGCAGGCAGGCGAAAGTGATTGTGAAAATTCCCACAGATATACACCATTTGTCCAAATGTTTGTGGACACCCCTTCTAATGAATGCTTTCAGCTTCTGTTAGTTGCACCAATTGCTGACACAGATGGGTAAATGCACATACACAGCTTGTCTAGTCCCCGTAGAGAAGTACTGGCAGTAGAACGGGACTCTCTGGAGCAGCACCGTGCCCAAAACCAGGCATGGGTTACTTTTACAATACTTTTGGGATAAGTTGGGGAGTTGGAGGATGAGGTGGGGTGGTGATCATCTAACATCCTGACCCCACTAATGCTTTTGTCGCTGAGTGCAATCAAGTCCTCAGAGCAGTGCTCATCCTTAATATGGTAAGCTCTCCTATTATTGGCTGGTTTATGTCACCAGGACAACATACAGTAGCAACATAGCTTAGCTTAGCGTAGCTTAGCACCGTCCTCTTTGGGTCCTCTTGGCATGGTAAGTGGTTATGTAGCTCAAAAGATTGCACCTGGCTGGGCCTTTTCACTCCTCTGGTCAGCCTAGTGTTAGGAAGAGCTGGATGTCTGCCATTGCATTTAGCCTCTAGGCAGCTAGTGGGCTTGGTGAGTGGCAAATTAGCCAAGACTGTAACGTAACAGTTTTGGGGTTTTGGAATTGGCCCGTTTTGCAGCTCCGTTTTACTTACATAGCATTGTTTGAGGTGCACAGTCTGTCAGTTCCATGTACGGACGAAGAAACAGCTGCTGTCAGCTCACATCCAGAGGTGTACAGTCCAACTCTAAGGATCTATGAGGAGATTTCTCACTAAGCCTTGTCATTTTTATTGTCTTCTGTGAGGAAGAAGTAACAACTTCCAGCAGCATTCGCTTACAAGCATTCGTGTTTCAATCCCTTTTCCGCTCACATGATTTTTGGCCGTTTGGGAAAAGAAATGTGCTTCCACGACTTGCCAACAACAAACCAGCAACACACATTAGTGCTTTGATTTGACGGATACTGAAACGTCCTTCTGAATGAGGCCAATAGTGCAAACTCCAGATGCATTGCGTTTGAGTAAAACCAGTGAGACGAGGTTCATTACAGCGATCCCAGACATTACACTCAGCTTTAGTACAAGGCTTTCAGGGTTTGATTGTGGTCTGGCGCTGCAGTCCCGTCAAGTCCACATGCCCTGTGATTCATTAGCTGGTGCTGAGAGTTTGACCCCTCGGGCCTACAGCTGCCCCCTCAGATCCTGCACTCCCAACATGAGGGGTGTTCACTTACTAACTGAACAGGCACTAGCTGTTCCATATGGTGTCTGTCAAAAAGCAAATCATAAACTGGACGTCCCCCCCTTGCTTGGTGTGGCTTAGTAACAATCTCTTAAACACACATTACCTTAAAGCGCCCATAACACTATCACTCTGTATCCAAAAGTTTGCGGACACTCCTTCTAATGAATTCATTCAGCTACTTTAAGTTATATACAACTGTAGAGAAGCATTGCCAATAGAATAGCACTGAACCTATTGCAACCATGTCTGATGCCCCTGATAAAGCCCCCGAGCATTGAGCTGTGTTCTCTGAAATGATGGATAGTGCTCCATCCAGTACTTTTGGAATGAGCTGGGGAGTTGAGGATGAGGTCCTCAACTAACAGAGCTCGGTTCCTCCAGGTTTCTCCTGGACGCCCCCCAGTCCAGCCAGCACAGCGTGGAGGATGCGTTCAACTCCATCATCATCGTTGTCAGCAGCAGCAGCAGCTCACCTGATTTACCATCATTAAGCCCTTATTTACCACAAAACCAGGTGTTGATCTGAGAAGAACTCAAAGTAATAACCACAACTTTCTGTAAGAATGTTATTAGTGTTTATTCTAATATCAGTGTTTTACTGAGCTAATAAACACTCACTGCCCAGATAAGCAGATTTTTAAGTTGCCTAAAAATACTATAAAATATCAGATATGCACTCTTTGCATCTTACAAGAATGTGTGTTATTTATGTTCATTTTTCTCTCTAAGAAGGTTTGAGAGGTATTATTTTTCCAGTCTCTCTGTAACGAGCTCTGAAATGGAGCACATTCTCTTCTCAGCTCTAAGACACTAGAAGGGGCGACACATGGAGCAAACTCCAGGTTGAGACAGTTTCCAAGAGGCTGTAATGAAGACAATGTGTCTGACTTGTTGTTTCACATTCAGATGTGGATCTTGGGGTTTGTGGGAACAGGAGGGGAAAGGGAAAACCAAAGAGTTAAGCACCTGATCCCGTTTCAAACCTCAGTCTGCTTTCAGCGTCACTCTACGAATCTGACTGTTTACCATTGCTCTGGCGGTTGAAATAGCTCCACGCTGCCTGCTGGGCAAGTCCAGAGCAGACTGGAGGGATACGGTTCTGAGAGGGCTGGCTAACTTTACACCGTGGCCCATGTGCAAAAACAACAGCCTGCTTCCATTATGTAAAGAGTTCCCTAAAGGCAAGAGAAAACAATTTCACATCAGATATTTTTCCTTATGGAGCTCAAACATCCCGCGAGAGAGATTTGAGAAGCCAGAGGTTTTCATTGTGATTCTGTTTTAATGTATACTATCAAATATGCCTGAAAGCTGCCAAAGGCAGAGAGGGCACAGAACTTAAGACACTCTGTGCCCAGAGCTCAGTGTAGTACTGCCTGATTCAGGGCACCGATCTCTCACTCAGTCAAGTGTAGGGATAGAAAAGCATGAGGTTTTCAAATGATGAAATTATGAGGTGCCAGAATGATCATTTTCATCTCAAATTCAGCCTCTTATTCATTCAATAACCCCTGTGTATGTCTTAAGGGTTAGAAATGACCCAAAGACAAAAGATGTACCCTGGTGGTGTACAGATCCAAGTCATTAAATTTGAAAAAAAAGATCATTTAGAGGGTTTTCTCTGCTGTTAAACATGGTGGCTGGTCATTTCTGACTCTTTACACAGCTCCTGTATTAAACCACATAATGATATTAATTACAGCTCAGTTTATATTGGTCAACTTTTTAATAAACCTCTTCTATTTTTCTATTAACACAAAAATAAACTACAATTTAAATCAATAAAAATAAACAGTACTACCACATGTATTATTAAAGGGCCCATATTGTTTTATAGTACTATACAATGTTATAGTTTCAATATGGGCTGTTTACTCCCGGGTCTATAAGGCTAAGTTGTAAAAACAGCCTATTTTGAATTCACTGTTGTTGTGAAACAGAAACCAATACTTGGTATCCATGTATTTAGCCTTTAGAGCAGAGGTGGACAACTCCAGTCCAGGTTTAGTAGATCTGCCAGGGCAGGCAAATCAGCAAACTGTGCTGGACTCAGGCCCTCGTTGTCCACCCCTGCTATTGGAAGGTGCACTACAGGGCAGCCAATCACATAGCTAGAGTAAAGGCCATTTCAGACTATAACTGTACAGTAAATGTGTTTTCATGGTGCATATTTTGCAGCATTGCACAATTTACTTCCACTTTTGCTTCATATATAACATTTGTACATGTTTTAAATGGTAAACAAGTGTTAAAATGAGTGTTATACTGTAGTATATCATTAAAACCATGTTTTTTAGCCATGTAATTCCTCCTCCCAGTGTGTGTATGCACCACTCCCTCTCTTCCTCTCCCCTCAGTGTTCCTCTGTTCCTCAGGGATCTGCAGCCTGTCTCTAGCTTCTGCTTCATACTCCTCATCTGACGCTGCCGATTGGACGGCAGGCTGTTTTTAATGGCAATTGTTATCGCCAGGCTAGCTGTGCTGGCGTGGGATGCGCTGAAAAGACGAATAAAGGGATTTCAGTGCGCTCACAAAAAAGTGTCCCGTCGGCCAAGAGTCCACAGAGACACTGCCAGAATGTTAAGTTGCGCTTTAACAATAGACTCTCTCTATTGTAAATGCCTTTTAGTCATTCATGTGACTGGAGATTCTACTTGTTTGGCCTCCAGTTGCCTTCTTGTAGCTTTGGTACCTGTACTGTATCTTTCACACACATACACATACACATACACAGCCCACGGTACAGTTCTGGGCTTTTACAGGCTTTATTGAGTGTAACCTTGAAAAAAGCACAAGTATTGTCCAGCTCGTAAAAGGACAACCACGTCCCACTGCCAGCGTTCAGCGTTTCATCAACACCCACCTTCGGGGTCAGTTCAGTATCAAGTTTTCAATTTTGTCCTTGGCTTAAAAAAACGTCTCTGTTCTTTCTCTTGGTTTTGTTCATCAGCTTCTTCTCAGTACACATTTTGGCACATTCAGTACAGCAGAAGGTAAATAGGCAGTTTCTGTATAATGCACCCACACTGATTCTGCATGCAGTGATATACAAAATCACTTAACCCCTCTTAAACCCCTGTATGTAGGCCTACGCTTCAGTTTCTCACGCTCATAATTACATTACTGCAACAATTGGTGAAGGTTTCATATACCCTGAAGTACACAAAATATGCTAAACAATTGCCAAACAATTTATTTATTTATTAAGATTTCTGCATTAGGACTGAGAACTGATTAATAAACCTATGGTTTATAATTAAGACAAAGCCCCAACCAACTTTGCTAAGGCAAAGCCCCAACCAGTATATTTGTTGGCTAATATTTTTACACTATATTGGTTTCCTGCTTTGAGCTTGTTTATTTAAAGGTTTTAGGACAAATGACCCTTTCAGCTCATTTAAGATCAAATGTAGGTTATCAGCCAATGTATTCTTTGGTTTTGAACTGAAGCAATAAAACTATAATAAAATATAAGTAAACAGATGAGTGATATTGAGCGATATGGACTTATTATATTAGCCTTATTGCTCAACTACAACATTAAAGAGGCAAATTCAAAATACAGTAACGCTGCATTTAAGATGAATATTGTGTACATTTGAGGTATTCCTTAAAAAACAATACCACACACCAAATTTTCATATCAATCGTGCCCTTAATAAAGCATATAATTATGCATTATGAATTTGAGGATATTGGCTTATTCATAGGAGTGCATTGCCTGGGTTTTGCTGTCATACCTGAAATGAAGCCCTGTGTAAAGCTCTGCCTTGACTGTAAACATACACACAACCCTGATCTAATCCTGCCACTCATACACTGAATATACACTGTATGTCCCAATATTTGTGGACACCACTTTTAATGAATGATGGTGCTCCATCCATGCTTTTGGGATGAGTTGGGTGCTGATCATTGAACATCCTGTTCCCTTTTCTTTTAATAGCCCTAAATTTGGAAGTAATGATGAATGAGCAGGTGTCCCAATACTTTTGTCCACATAGTGTACCATGACAGCATCCTCTCCAGTAACATAGTTTAGAATTTCTGAATGGATATTTGTGGATCGTGTCATTGTTCAGTTAAGTCATTTTTATTAGTCTATCTTTCTATTCTACTTTTTCCAGTCCTCTCCAGCATCATCTAAAGAGTACACAAATATCAGACTATATTAGATAGAATATTAGATATTAGAATATTATTACTTTAGCGATCTGATGAAGTGTGAATGGAGTGTTCAGTGAGAAATGTCTGTTGATAGTTCTTTCCACTGTCTGAGACACCGCTGTCACTTCTAGTCTATGAGTCTTTCCTTTATTGTGGTTTGGAGAGTTTCCACAGCTGAGATCATGTTCTGCCTGACCAGAGGCTCACGCCAACCAGGCAGGAGACTGAGTTCATTCTCTCGCTCAGAGCAGCGACACACATGTCAAACACATCCTATGTGAGAAGCTTGACTCTATCAGTGATCTGAATGATTGACCTGTGTGAGGTTGAACACAGACAGTGATCAGGATATTTTCCTTGCTAAAGGAATTACATATATATATATATAAATAGTGTGAATCCGGCAGTTGTTCTTTACATTGTTTTAAGATGTAATGAGGAATTGACCAATAGAAATGCTCCAAAAATGACATTGACTTCTATAGAAGGTTTAGAAGGTATTTTGCTTTGTGTGTAAAGTTGCCATCATGGAGATTGAAGGTTTTTGCATCACTTTGACAGTATAACATCTGATTTTCATTTTTAAATGTATTATTTCTCTAGTACAAAAGTTTGGGATTTTCATTATATACTATTATAATTTATATGCTAAATATTATATAGCACAGTGTTCAACCCCTTAACACTCCAAGGCTTATTACACACTATGGTGTAATACTCTTCTGTAGAAGCTGGTGGGGCTATTCTTTAATAATAGATGTTTGCATTAACACTTACACTTGTTATTGCCCACTGGTGGTCTAAAGGCTGTTTAAGGGTTTCGTTAAAACATGAAGTCCAGTTCAGGAAACAATTCTCAACCCAAGGTCCGGAACGTCATAATGTCTAATGATTCAGTGCCATATCCTGTATCCTAGTAGCCTACTTGCTATATCAACAATTATTGTAGCCAACAACTGAATATCAAATCAGATTTAATTACAATTTAGTACATATTAGCAAAATTAATAGTCAGTTTTCACACTGAACAATTTATTGATAACAGGTACTCTAATCAATGTGCTTTTTTAATTACAGTAAAAATACATAGAATAATTTGCACCTTAAACTAAAGGACTGAATAACTCCTCTCTGAGCGCTGCTTCACATCACTGCTTTTAATAATCGCCACGGTCTCGGAACATATGAGTGTAGAACTGCCTGTGTCATTTCCTGAGAGTTATGTGAATTAACTTTCCTCTGCCTCTCTATCTTCTCCGTAACAGCGTTCATCATAATGCACAGATCTGATTGGCTGCAATTGGCTACAAAGCATGCCACTGGTCTGTGAGCTTCCTGGGCCACTGAACCTGTACTGTAAAAACTAGAAAATGAAATGAATAGAAACACTTTGTCAAAATGTAATAATTCTCAATAGTTTATCATTTTCAGGTCCAGGTCCGGGTAGGACAGCACCTGGGCCCGGACCTGGACTGTGATCCACCTATTCTGGACCTCAGTTATATACTATAGTGCAAAACGGTTCAGTAATATACTGTAATTATCCATTAATAGCATACTATGTCAAATGATCTTCCTCAAGATGTGACTGTCACTTATGAAATATAATATTATGGATGTTTATTGTAAAATATATATATATTTTTTATGTATTGTTTATTTCAAGCTTTCTGTTAATAATTTGTAATCCTAATCACTTGTAAAGTTTCACATAGCATGTCTATTAGAGCAGTACACATTCATCTGTAACCGCACAGCTTTTATATTACTGAAACCCTGACATCATAGCAATAAAATGTGTGGACCTTGGCTTTATTCCCAAGATTTTTTTGAGCCATTGTTCCTCCAGTTTTCCACTTTCAAGGAAAAGCTGTGTCTTTCTAATGTTCACTTATTGCAAACCTCCAAAGAAAACAGGGCTATTCATTAGTAAACACTGTGGAAAGCTCAGCCTCCCCGAACGCCTGACCTGTAGTGTATGAGCTTTTATAAACAGAAGCGTAATTAATCTTAAAGGATGCGTAGTTGTCAGAATTCCTGGAATGCCTTTGGAGAGGCTGCTGCTGCCGGCTCAGTGTGGAAGGAGGAAGCTTCAGGCCGGGGTCGAGGACCACCTCACCGGGGCTAGAACTCCTATTATCTCCCTCACACTCTCAGTGACAGCCGCCCTGATGGGGTCATCCACAGGGTGAGTTATGGGTGGGAGAGGTCAGGGGTCTGAGGTCGAGTGGGGTTATCAGGCACGGGGGGGATTGCTGACCGGTCTCTGCGTGGTAGCCCAGGGGCAGTTGGACGCTGCTCAGTTTGCTAGAGAGACAAATGATTTCCATGTGGTGGTGTTTACTTTCACGCCAAGTGCGGCCTGCAGGAGCCAGAGGTGCTGATGCGTTGAGTTGTGGTGACATCAGGCCTTCAGGCTGCTTTGGTTAACGCTTTGAATGACCGGCCAGATGAAGGCTGCCATTCCTCACCCCTTAACTCTTGTGTTGCTTACAGTGTAGTTAGTTAGTGAGTAATTGGGCTAGGCTGCACAGTATAGGCAAAATACCATATTGGCCTTTTGCACTTGCTGTATGCCTTAAAAATATGTAAAAAAAAAAAAAACTCTTTTAGCAGTATATTAATATAGACTCTGAGAGGAACTGAGATTATCCTTGGGAGTTTTTTTCTGTTATTATTATCTTATGAACTTAATTTGAGAGAGAAGTCAATTCTACTGAATCATGTAAAGGATATATTTCTGCAAAATTAATTAAATTAATAAAAATAATAATTATAGTTATATAGAAAAATAAAAGATTTGCCCCTCTTGAGGTCTCCATTGTGGACTTTGAGGTGTGTTTAGGATCATTAACTGCAGTAAAAGCCACCCTCTTTCCATTTATGTATTTAATTAAATCCTTATTAAACTAACACAATCTTCTCTCTACTAGTAAAATGCTTTCCATGTCACTGGCTGCAACACAAACCCATATGACACAGTACATAACAGTTGGATAGGTATGCTTTCAATGAAATTCTGCACTTATTTGTTTATATGTACATACACCATATGGACAAAAATATTGGAACACACCTCTTAATCATTGCCACAGGTGTGTAAAATCAAGCCCCTATCCATGCAGTCTGTATGTAACAGCCACTGCAACAATAAGTCAGCTGGTGAACTTTCCTCCCTCCTAGATCTTCCTCCATCAGCTGTGAGTGGATTTATTGAACAGTGGAAGCGTTTAGGAGGAACCACAGAGAGCAGCTCAGCCACCGAGTGTCTGTTAGACCATGTAAAGTTACAGAGCAGGGTCAGGGCCGAGTGCTAAGCTCAGAGCACAGTGCAGAAAAGTCTCCAACACTGCTGACTCAATAACTTCAGAGCTCCAGACCTGCTGCTGTTAGAGCTGTACAGGAGAACCAGCTCCATATTAATGCCTATGGGTTTAGAATGGGAGGTCATAAAAGCTCCTGTAGGTGTAATGTGGAGGCGTCCCAATACTTTTGCATGTATTGGGCTTGTTTAGATGTTCCTCAGAAAACTTTCCATTATTTTATAGTGAGGGCACGGCAATACTATAGTAACGTACTATAGTAAAGTATGGTATAGTATAGTAATGAACTAATGCGCTCATTTTAAACTAAGCCACTAATTAAAATCAGCGAACATAATTAGTCTGATGTAGCTCGTCATTACAGAGCAATTACAGATGAGATTGTTTTTACTTTAAATTCCTCTTGAGATTAGTGTGTGTGTGTGTGTGTGTGTGTGTGTGTGTGTGTGTGTGTGTGTGTGCGAACCCGCTCTGCAGTGCAAGTTTGCCACTGACTGCTACGTTGCGCGAGTGTGTGTGTTTGGGGCTTGTGCTGCAGGATTTGGAGCCCCCTTTGAAGTGTCCTTTTGAGGGAAGTGTGTTCTCTAGCTCAATAAGATGGGCTAAGCTCTGTTAAAGCCCCCCGCTTTAATGCCTCCACTCTCTGCTTGAGTGTGTTTGGGCAAAGTTGTTTTTATGGACTGTTCAGACACCCAGATGTTCGTATCTGCCTGCCTTAAATCACATGCAATGCATTAGATTGTGAAGAGCTCGTGTTTCTCCCACCGCTGCATTTAAAGTGTAAGAGGCAGCGTAATGTATAGTTTGAGTCCACTAGCAGCAGCACGTAGAGTGAACCTCGCAGGTCCTTTTGGGACACTGCACTGAGCAGGGCTTTAAAAAAAAAGGCCAAGAGATTTAGAGCCTCAGCTGAAGTCTCATACAGAATAAACTGAACTAACTTTGAACTGAATCAGCTCAGCTCTGGAGACTCTCCACAGAGAAATGAGTATCATAGCTGTAAAAAATGCAACTTAATAAAAGTTCCAGTGACTGTTTTTATCTTACTAATTAATCAAAAAGCCTTTATAAAGTTTTAAAGGGCCAAAATTTTACATACGCATAAAACATAAGTAATACACAACACTTTTTTTTTGTTTAGTTCTCAGTTCGGTCAATAATACTTAACTGTACTAAGGTGAGTCTCAAAAAACGTTAGTAAAAGTGAAACTGATTAAATACTGTAAGATGTTTAGAGGCTCCGCCTCCTTAATCTGTTTACTGTTTATTCCCATTTGCAAGTTAACCCCCCCCCCATCCCAATGAGCTGAGGCCTTCCCATTCTCAGACTCCTGACCATGGAGGAATATGATGTTGATGGGATTCCAACTTATGATCGCCTCCCTGTCTCTTGACAAGCAAGCGGTTAGACAGTCGCTCCACTCTAGAGCTGTAAAGCCGTCTACATTTCTGTGTACAGAAAGAAGGGAAAGGGAATTTACTCAGAACTGTGTTTGTATGTGGTGTAATTTCACAGCTCTAGACCGGCCCTACGGTCTAACTGCTGCTCATCACGTGTGAGGAGACACACTCAGAGCTACACTTGTTAAAAGCCTCCCAGTCTGGGGCCGTGTATTATGTGATAGGGAGTTCTAACCTGCAGATGGGAATAAACGGTAAACAAGTAAACAAACTGAGGGGGAGGAGCCACAGAGTAAACATCTTACACAGTTTAAACTTAATCAGTTTCAGCTGAAGCTCATTTACTGATGTTTTTGAGGCTCAACTCAGTATGTATCGTTGACCAAACTGAGATGCAGAAGTGAAGAATGTGAGTCAGGAGTCTAAACTATTTACTGTATCGGTTTATGTTGACCTGACCAGTACATGTTTTACAGTGCAGCACTGAGTACAGATGATCCTTTAATGAGAAGCCGAATGAAGAGTGAAAAGCTGAAGTGCCTCCGGTGATGGAGTGTGTTTAGAGATGAGGCTTTCAGTCTCATGTTCTGCTATTCAGTAGCGGTCAGTGTGCTGCGTTGGGGGACGTGTTAGGCTCCTGTTCTGTCCTCTAACCCCAAACTCTGACTGCTGTCCTCTGAGATTCACTGAGTTATTATCCCTGGTTGAACAGCAGACGCACATGTGCTTCTTTTTGCTCTTCTTTGTTTGATTTTCTGTTTTTTTTTACTCTCTCATGTATTCCTCTCTCTCCCTCTCTCTCTCTCTCTATCTCGCTCTCTCAGCCCAGCTGCTCCGAAGCACATGATAAAGCATCAGATGCATATCTTATGCCTGTTAGAGTTTAGACTTGTGTGTGTGTTGGTGAGTGTGCGACACTAGGAAAGTCAGCGAGAGCAGAGCATGTGATATCACATGTAAGACATGCTGGTTCTCTGTGAAAACATCAGGCAGTCTCGCTGCACATTCTCAGTGGAGTTGGGGAGGGGTGGTGGGCAGGTTTGGAGTGGTGGGTGCAGCTGTGCTCCAGCAGTGAGCTAGCGCTGTAACTGCTGCTTTAACCATTACTGAGAGAGACCCCCGACACCATGACAGTGGGGATTCGGCTTATAGAGACATACTGCCAGAGGCTGCAGTTCATCAGTGGGCTAATGTAGTATCCTACTCTGTTACACTGACGATAGCCACTGTTCTCCACTTACCCAACCATGTTCAAGTGCATACACTGCTCCCCTGAAGTTCTTGAAGGTGCTAAAACCAGGAAAATGGGACACTTGAGACACTTTGACAAGGGCCAAACTGTGATGGCTAGACGACTGGGTCAGAACTCTAAACAGATCTCTAAAACTTCAGGCAGGTCTTGTGGGGGTTTTCTGGTATGCAGTGGTCGGTACCTACCAAAAGTGGCCTAGAAAATGACCACTGGTGAACCAGCGACAGGGTCATGGTCACCTAAGTGTCATTGTTGTGATCCATGGAGGCCCCATCTCACAACGTACAGGTCTTAAAGGATCTGCTGCCAACGCATTGCTGCCAGATATCACAGGACGGCTTCAGAGGCCTTGTGGACTTCCCGGCCAACGCAGCTGTTTTACAGGAGCAGTGGTGGCTCCGCGGTTAGAGCGCCGGGCTGTCGATAGCAAGGTTGTGGGTTTGATTTCCGGGCTCGGCAAGCTGCCACTGTTGGGCCCTTGAGCAAGGCCCTTTACCCTCTCTGCTCCCCGGGCGCTGGAGTTGGCTGCCCACCCCTCTGAGTGTGTGTGTGTGTGTGTGTGTGTGTGTGTGTGTGTTCACTACCACAGATGGGTTAAATGCGGAGGACACATTTCGCTGTACAGTGACAAATACGTGCACCTTTACCTTTTACTTCATGCCTTAAATGGTCAGATCAGTTGTGGTGGCATGTGGACAAACTCAATATTAGGTTAATGTACTAATGTTATGGCTAATCCGAGTATATATAAATATATGTATAGTAGCTGTCACTCAAAAAACTGGTATCTACATTTAAATTGAAATTGTCCATCTGTTGTTGCTGTACTTTGACATCACGTGGTGAGAGCTTCTTGTAGATCCCATGATGACATTTTGGGATTGTTGGAGGCTCCTTTCCACATGTTGCGGTCTCTGCTCTTGGGCTGAACTTGCTAGGACAGCCTGATCTGGCCATGCTGGCAGTTGTTTTAAACGTTCTCCACTTGTAAATGCTTTAGCAGACAGTGGGACGGCTGATTTCTATGGTCTTCAGAGATCTTTTAAAACCCCATTCAGACTCAAATACATCTTCAACCTTCTTTCTGAAGTCCTCAGAGAGCTCTTTGGATCTGGCCATGATGATCTTTAGCAAACTAAGCTAAATATCTGAGGTTTAAATAAGACAGACTTCTTCAGAATCCACTCTAACCATGTTCTGATCATCTGCAGCATCTGCCTAGGCTTTTTCCTTACAGGGAAATCTCTCAAAACCGTTTAGATTAAGATCAAATGTGGCAGATCTGGGCAGATCGTGTCAAGATCATATGTGGCAGTATAGCATATAGCAAGGTCATTAGGTCTTAAGATTTCACAAACATTCATATATATATATATATATATATATATATATATATATATATATATATATATATGCTTATAGCTCCATAAATCATTTGATTTATGGCTGAGCCATCACTTATAGGCAAGAGGCTACTGTCTCGTAGTGGTTTCATGTTTCCTGCTCAGAGGGAGGTTGCATGTGATGTTGGTGGGTGGGTGTGTTTGTTGTGGAGAGAGTAAAGGGGCAACCCCCTTCACACTTTAGAAGACAGTATGGATCGCAGGGGGCATTCTAATGACACTCTCGCCCTGAAACAGGAATACATGTTCATGTATGGGGAGGAGGGGGGATTTATTCTATTTACAGCAACAGAACTGAGGCCTTTTAATCCTTCCCCTCTATACACACACACACACACACACACACCATGGAGAGTAAGTTTGGGCAGATTGAGTTGCATGTTCCCTGAAAATAGATTGAGATAGAGTCACATACAGTCTTTCAGTGAGACGGAGGCAGAGAGGAGCTACATGGGAGCACAGCTAGCCGACAGGTACTACAGGAGTGTGTGTGTGTGTGTGTGTGTGTGTGTGAGGTTGTCTTTACTCAGTTTTTACGCATCAGGGCTTTTGAGGTCTGACTGATGTGCTATACATTATTAATCATGATCTGGGCAGATTGTGCCGAGATCTCGTTAGAAGGTCATTGAGTAGAAGTACTATTAACTGAAACACACTCGTTTTGCACACACTGCTATACCAGGAGTTGTACTACACCGCCTTGTGTTACCGCAGATTTACCTTAAACAGAGCTTCAGCTACATGCTAATGCTCCACTGACAGTGATAAGGAGAATGGCGTCTCTGTCATTGCCACTCCTGGTCAGGACGCTGCTGCTGCACTACAGAGCTTTGGTGGAGCTGCAGGAGAGAGACCTCTCATCAGAACTGTGTAAAGCTGCGTAATCTGAGTCATATTAGTGTAAAGTCCTGTAGTACTACTCTCCTGTGTATTTACTGCAGTAGAGTAAAAGTGAACTACACTCCCAAAGGACTCTCTGGAGCAGATAAACATGAACCTATGGGCACCATGCTGCCTAATACTAGACGTGGGCTAGTAGAGGGGATATAAAGCCCCCCCAGCATTGGGCTGTGGAGCAGTGGAAGATCTGTGTTCTCTGGAATGATGGCTGGTGCTCCATCCAATACTTTTGAGATGAGTTGGAGAGTTGGAAGTGAGGTGGGGTGGTGATCATCCAACATCTTGATCTCACTAGCACTTTTGTCGCTGAATGCAATCAAATCCACACAGCAATGCTGTCTAGAAAGCCTTATTTATACAGTCGAGACAGTTTCTCCAACAATGATGATACAGTTACGCTAGTAGCCCACAACCAACCACTTGGGATACCACAGCTACTGCTTGACATCCACCCGAAACACCATAGCAGCCATCTCGGATACGATAGCAACTGCCTAGCACCATCTTAGCAACCGCTAAACAGCACCATAGCAGCTGCCTGAAATACCATTTCAATCACTTTGCAACACTGAAGCACCCATCTAGCAGTCAGTTAGCAACTACTTAGCCACGCCATTGTAAGCACCGCGGATACTATAGCAACCAACTAGCAACATCATGGAAAACACTCTAAATACCATAACAACCACATAGCAACAGCGCAGCAGGAAGTGGGAACCATTTAAGCTTTGTGACCGTTATGCTTAATTTTACATAAGGAAAAACATCCATCCTGACTTTCAGTGGAAGTGTGTGTGTGTGTACATATGTGTGGGGGGTGTATGTGTGTGTGTGTGTGTTTAATAGAGCCCATTTTATGAGGGTGGGCAGAGAGAACCTCATCATAACTGAAAGTGCTTTCTTTCACATAAACATTGACAGCCTGTATAAAATAAAGCAGCGCTGAGGTGATTTATGCCGGCGTCTCCCGTTTACTCACTGTCCACTAATGTCTTTCTTCCGGAAGGGAGCGAGACTCCGTTGTTCCAGCTAGCGTAGCCTTTACTCGCTTCAGCATTATTCAAGGACAACGGCCATTTCTGAAGCAGTAAATCAAATTTAGCACATTGAAGATATGTGGCTTTTGTCTATACTGAGTGCCATCGCTGAAGTGTTTATGTGAATGAGCGATGGACCACCGCTGAGGGGCTTGAGTTCAGCTCAGTACCAGCTCTCAGAAGGGTCTGCTTGTGTGTACTGGATATACAGTATGTGTGTGTGTGTGTGTGTGTGTGTGTGTGTGTTCAGCTGATGATGAGGTTTACTACACAGACGAACCTGCCCGAAATTGCACGGTGGTCTCTCAAACAGGCCTGACCGTATTTCTGGAGCACATGGTCAACACTGAGCAAACGCTTAGCTGAGGTTTGCTTCTTCAGCTTTTGCTGGTATCTGGTTCCAATGGTCTAAGCTGGTCCTTAATGGTCAAAGTGGTTAAAAAGCTGGACGAAGCATCCAGACAAAAACATACCCTAAGATGATGAGCCAGCTGGTTACGATGGTTGACCAGCTTAGTGCTTGACCAGGATGGTGTATGTTTTTGTTGGAGTTTGATGGACTTGCTGGTTTACCAGTATGATCAGCTGGGGCAACCAGCTTGGTCATGCTGGCCGGCTACCTTGGTCAGACTGGTCAACCAGCTTGGTCAGACTGGTCGACTACCTTGGTCAGACTGGTCATACTGGTCGACTACCTTGGTCAGACTAGTCATACTGGTCGACTGCTTTGGTCATGCTGAGCAACCAGCTTGGTCATACTGGTCAACCAGCTTGATCATACTAGTCATGCTGAGCAACTAGCTTGGTCATGCTGGTTGGCTACCTTCGTCATACTGGTCAATCAGCTTGGTCAGACTGGTCAACTACCTTGGTCATACTAGTCATGGTAGTCAACCACCTTGGTCATTCTGGTTGACTAGCTTGGTTAGGTTTGACCAGCTAAATCATCTTGGGGACCCGGTGCTTTCCACTGAGCGTGCTCTTTAGTATTGTATAGATCCCATCAAAACAACAGATGTTGACCAAAGTGTTGTCCAGTCTAGCATGCATATGTAACTTGCTTTCATCCAGTCCATCTCCAACAATCTCCAAGGTTGTTGTTCTGTGCGTTTTATGGCCTGTGAGGCACTGACCAGTATAACTGTGTGGCACACTTGTGCTCTTTGGCTAAAGCCCTGTCCCTCAGATGTGGTGTGCGTTGTGCGGAAGTCCTCTGAGTCCTCTGGCCATCTGACAGAGTGCAGCGGTCTCAGTGTGTCAGTCTCCAGCACTCTTGTCAACACGTAGGCAGAGTGTTAAGTGAAAAGTGACGGAGGCCCTTTCTTTCTAAACGGGGTCCTGACAAAGCTGTCCTGCTGCTCTCACCGTCAGCGCCTTCTCTAAACGGCTCGAGCCGTGCCGGATGAGCGAGGAAGCCGAAGCGGCGGCGTTCCCACTGCATTCCGCATCTCAAACCAGTTCATTATAACTACAAGTGTGTGGGGCACCTGTCAGTAATGCAGGGTGCTGCAATTTAACTCCAGTGGGTTCAAATGTTTGTGGACACCCCTTCTAATGAATATGAGATACATATATTGTCTAGTCCCTGTAGAGAAGTGCTGCCAAAAGAATAGGACTCTCTGAAGAGGATAAACATGCACCTGTTGGCACCATGTCTAATACACCCCCCTCCAGCATTGAGCTGTGGAGCAGTGGAACTGTGTACTGTGGAAGGATGGATGGTGCTCCATCCAATACTTTTGGGATGAGTTGGGGAGTTGGGGAGGAGGTGGGTCGGTGATCATCCAATATCCTGACCTCACTAACGCTACTGTTGCTGAATGCAAACAAATCTTCACAACAATGCTCCTCAAAGTACCAGAAAGTAGAAAGAAATCACTTGGCAATCAATCTAGCAACCTTCTTATACACCATAGCAACCACCTGGGACACTAAAGCAGCTACCTAGCAACCACCGGAAAAAAAGGAACAGCATAGTAACCATCTGGGATAGCATGACAGCCATTAGGCAACAACATTGTGGTTGGTGTGGCGCAACAGATAACACCACTACCTGCCACTGAGTTACAACACCATGTGGGAGACTGGGGTTCGATTTCCGGTCTGGGTGACTATGCTGCGCTACACCAATAAGAGTCCTTGGGCCAGACTCCTAACACTACATTGGTCCACCTCTGTGATACCAGTAACCTTGTAAGTCGCATAAACATTGCAGCCACTTGGGATACCATAGCATAGGTAACCATAGGTATTCCGGAACCTCTTAGGAACAGCCTAGTAACCTCCTGGGATACACCTAGCAACCACATAGCAACCACCTAGGAAAGCATATGAACCACTAAGCAACACTATAGCAGCCACCTGGCAATCAATTAGCAACATCATTGCAACCACCTAAGATATCATAGCAACCACATAGTAACAGCCTAGCAACTGCCTGGCAGTGGGAATCACTTAAGCTGTGCAGTCGTTCTGCAGTTCTTAAGGAAATGCTTCATTTATGGCCCACTTGTCAAGACCACGGTTTTCATGGAGTGTCCTAATTTTGCACATGATGGTCATTACAGTTAGAATGCTTAGCCTGTTTCGCAGTTGTGCATTTTGTCCCGCCAGCTGTTGATTTGGCGTGAGCGTTGAACGATGCACTGTGAAAACCTGATATGTGGAGATGGTGCGGATCAGTGATTGGGACTGATGAATTGCTGTTGATTGTAGCTTATATCTCCCCCGCCTTCCCTCATAAATCTGTGTTGGGTGCTGGAGCACTTTTTTCTTCTTCTTCAGGATATGCATGTATGAACAAATCTCCCCCTGTATCTGGATGAGTTCACCCAGGCACATTTTTGGCTCGGGTGTATTTTTGCTTGTCTTTATTCCACTGTCCTGTTAAATATTTTATTGCACTCATCCCAGCATAGAACATTTGCACTGGCAGTGTTGAATGTGAATAAATGAGTCTGGGGACATTGGCTGCTATGACTGCTTCCCTATACTTAGAAAGAATGAGAGGGAGAGAGTGCAGGGGTCTTCCCAGACACCTGCATTAATCACTAGAGAGAAACTCCCCTTGTCTCAACAAAATCGGTTAGAAGGCTGTGTTCAGCGAGAGCGACTGTGTTATGCTGAAAGTTGGGCTAGGCACCGTCTTGCAGTTGTGAGAAGTACAGAAGTTCGTTATAATGGTGAATCTGCAATGGTCTTATACGCTGAATGGGCAAAAGTATTGGGACACCGGCTCATTTATTGTTTTTTCTCAAATCAAGGCTATTAAAAAGAGTTTACTCTGCTTTTTTTGGAGTAACTGTCTCTACTGTCCAGGAGAGGCTTTCTACTAGATATTGCATCATTTATGTGAGGATTTGATTGCACCTAAGACACTTTGATGCTCATGGAGGCCCCACCTCTCAACTTGACCAGCTCTTAAAGGATCTACTGCCAACGTCTTGGTGTCAGATAACACAGGGCACGGATTTGGTGGCACAAAGGGGGAGTATGTAATATTACACTGGTGGTTTTAATGTTGTGGCATATTGCACTGTCTGTCCCATGTTGTTTTTTTTCTGCACTGAGGCTATTCTGGAGTCTAGCGTCTATCTAAACAGTGTGTGTTGTTTTTTGCGTATGTGTTGCAGTTGAATTCGCCAATGAACTCCGTCAGCAGCTCTGAGGACATCAAGCCACCGCTGGGCCTAAACGGCGTGATGAAAGTACCAGCTCAGCCCTCAGGCACACCCGTCTCCCTCACCAAACACATCTGTGCCATCTGTGGAGACCGCTCCTCTGGTACACACTTGCACACACTCAGATCAGCTCTCATATTAACTGCCAGTGCTGGCAGACCGTTTAAAGTGTTCACCATAACCCTGTAAACACTGTAAACTCTCTATGTAAGCCCACACTTCATTACTTTCAGAATTGACATCAGTTTCGTAGGCCCTAAAATAGAACCAACCCTGTGGCACGCCACAAAATAGCAATGTTTAGCGATGTGCTAAAGAGCTTTACGAATGCTTTCGCTTTAGTATTAATGACAGAATCATTCGTCTGGGTTTAAAGGGTTAAAGCTGTTTCGTGGGTGGTTGTCATTGTTACGTGTATGTGTTCTGTCCTAACCCAGCTTGACCAATGCGGCATTTCCTCAGGTAAACACTATGGAGTGTACAGCTGTGAGGGCTGCAAGGGCTTCTTTAAGAGGACCGTACGGAAGGACCTGACCTACACCTGCAGAGACAACAAAGACTGCATGATTGACAAGCGCCAGCGCAACCGCTGCCAGTACTGCCGCTATCAGAAGTGTCTGGCCATGGGCATGAAGAGAGAAGGTACAGCAGATTACGTAGAGGACTTCCCCCTCATTACACTTACACTCATATCTAGTTATTGGCAGTGGTACCCAAGCCCCTCCACATCCTGTTCATTAAGTGGGACGTGATCTGCGCACCAGACTCTCTTTACAACACCAGTATTTTTTTATGTTCTAGTTAGAAGCAAGAATCAGAATCAGTAATCAGCTTTTAACCATTTAAAGACTCTTTTTAAAGAGTCTTTTTTAAATATATTTAAAACTAGAGGGTTAAATTGACTTTCTGACCAGTTATTGAAAAATGATTAAGTAACCTTTGCATATGACTTTTATTTTGTATCTTTTTGGCTTTTTTTGCTCACAGCAGTTTTTGTTTTAACAAACCAAAATATATACAACACAAAATTCTTTAACCCCCTATTCTCTGATTTGCCCAAGTCATTTCAAACTCTCGAAAAACTGTATGTATTTTTCTGGTGCTTGCAGTGCTTGTATAATCATTTTTATAATTAATTATTATGTATAATAATATTCTATATTATTGTTATATATTTATATATTATTACTCACTGAATAATTATTTAATTATAACACTGATGTTGCAGAGATCACCAACTCAAATAGGTAGATAGGTAGACAGAGAGAGAGAGAGAGAGAAAGAGATACTTCATTGATCCTAAAAAGAAAATTAGCAAAGACGGAGTTACTGGAAAGGCTGCCACTCAGAGCGGCGCTGGAGGTGATGGGTATCAAATATGATACTCTCAGCTTTAGGCTCCTTCTGCATTCTCCTACCTGTGTAACATGATTCTAATGTAAGTCATTCTGGATAAGAGCATCAGCCAAATTCTGTAAATGTGAATGTAGAGACGCTATTCTGCCTTTTGCCAAGTCAGTGGAGCATCAATATGATTTAAAGCTGCTATTTTCTGGTAAAAATGCTACATAATGCTTACAGTTCTTTCAGTGGAAGTCATTTTGGAGTGTTTCTATTGATCCATTCATCCTAGATTTTGACACAATGTAAAGAAAAACTGGCACATTCACATTATATCAGAAAGTTAAAACCAAATCTGCTCAAATTAAAGTAAGAATTTTGCCTGACAGCGACAAGAAGCTTCCACTTCTCCAGTACAAAACTAAAGAAGCAACATCAACAAACCTGTCTTGGCTGATGGACTGCATTTGTGCTAATGGGAATAATTATGAAGAATGCTAAAATACACAGTGATGATTAGGTGTATAGAGTCCTCAGAGTGAGATGAGATCAGACTCTTAATTAGGGCTTCGGTAGTTATGCGTCACCAGCGCAGTGATTTATGTGCTTTAAGCAGGCTTGTGTTCTTGCCATCAGTGCTATTATTGCCATCCGTAGTCGATGCTGGCAGGAGGGGGAGGTTAGTGGGTTATGCTGAGGCTTTAGACAGGGATGAGAAATCACTGTAGACAAACAGCAGTTTTTATTTTGTTTCCTAAAGACATTCTCGCTGTTAAAATAAAGAAACCTTATTCTCTTTACTTCCGGATCAGTTCCTCAGGCATGGGAGAGAGAGAGAGAGAGAGAGATGAGAGTAGAGAGAGAGAGAGCAGGGGATGAAAGAGGAGTGAGAGAAGAAGCTTAACACTATAAAGGAGGACGACATTAGCACTTTTAGCACACCAGTCACACTCGTCCTCAAGAGGAAGAGACAGAAGAACACACTGCCTCAGTCCTTCAGAGAACAGCGCAACATGCACTGGTGAAATATTGATCTGAGAGGCTGTTTATAGCCTGAGTTTGGCGATAGATGAATTATGAGTTTAGGGGGTGTTTCTGAGATCGCTGCTTTTAGGATTCAACTTGTAGTGCCTTGTGTATACTTATGCATGCTTAAATGAACATATAAACATTAAGGCTGTCACTATACACGCAGTCATATCAGAATATTATGACCACCTACCTAATAGTGGGAATATCCACCATGGCTGCGGATGACATTAGCGAGACGTTGTGTCATGGACTGTATTAAGTGACAGAAGACTCCAAGTTTCCAAGTGGTTTCAAAGATGGTAGCATCCTTCGCCCAGTACCCTATTATTATGCCCATTTGGACATCAGTCAAATCGCTTCCTTTGCCCATGAAGATGGTTTTGCCCTCTGTAACAACTGACTGGTATGCTCGCTTATTTATACATGCAGCATCTGTGACGTCCCAGACTGAGTTCATTCCAAACCAAGGGTGGTCATAATATTCTGATATGACTATGACAGTGGGCCCCACGGCATAACAGTGGTGCCATTGATGCCAGAGGGGTACGACGACTCCAGCAAGTGGTACAGAGCAATCGACACGCCACTGTAGATCAACTAACCTTTATAATGAACACCTTTCATCACTTTAGTGTCATCCAAGCCAAGCTTGGTTATTCCCACTGTTAGATAGGTGGTCATACTAATCTGATATTACTGTGTATTAGTATTTGAGTACCAGTTAGTTTGATGATTTCTTAAGCAATAAATCCCAGTTTTCCAAGATTTAAATAGACTGGAAATACACTCTAAATGTTTGTGGACACCCCCTCGAATGAATGCATTCAGCGCCTGTAGAGAAGTACTGCCTATAGAATAGGATCAACATGAACCTAGTGACAGCCTCCATGCCTAATGCCAGGTGTGGGCTAGAGGGGTTTAAAGCCCCCACGATTGAGCTGTGGAGCAGTAGATGGGACTGTGTTCTCTGGAAGGACGGTTGGTGCTCCATTCAATACATTTGGAATGAGTTGGGGAGTTTGGGATGAGGAGGAGTGGTGATCATCCAGCATCCTGCCCTCATTAATGTTCTTGTCTCTGAATGCAATCATATCCTGACAGCAATACTCCACAGAAATCTAGTGGAAAGCCTTCTTCCCTGGACAGTAGAGACAAAAGCAGGATGAACATAAACTCTTTTTCTGTACCCTGGATTTCAGAAAAAACAATGAATAAGTAGGTGTCCCGATACTTTTGTCCATATAGTGTATGTATTATACTATTATCCAAAATTCTTTTCTGTGTCTAAACATTACAAACACCTGATATAGTTCTTTATCTACACAAGCAGTGAGAGTGGAGTTTAAGGCAAGGACATGAGAGGCCCCCAGCTGCCTCTACCTTGGGGACCCCTAATGAGCATGATTGACAGATCAGTTTAGGGATAAAGATAACACATATACATTACATACAAGTAGATTAAGCCGATAGCTCGAAGCTTAGGGACTACCAAAGCCACTAGGCTCTTAAAAATAAAGTTGACTCAGTGGTTCTTGGCTTGGTTGTAGAGAAAACACATCCAGTGCTATGAACCTTTTATATTATATGGAGGTTCTTTAAATGTTTTTTTTTAAAGAGTTTTTACATATGCTAAGTGGACAAAAGTATTGGGACACCTGCTGATTCATTGTTTTTTCTGAATTCTGAAATGTTAACGTTTATCCTGCTTTTGTTTGAGTAACTGTCTCTACTAATAATATATGATAATATTAAAATTAATTAATTAAATAATACATTTTTACTTAATTATGAAAAAAATGTGTTTCCTGCCCCCGGTACAATGTCTGTATACTGCATGCACCAGAAAAATACATACAGATTTCTAAGTTTGAAATTACTTAAGTTAAAAAAAGCCTGCTGTGAGCAGTAAATACGTTACTGATGTATGAAATATGATACAAAATAAAAGTCCTATGTGAAAGTTTTTTTTTAGAATTTGTCAGAATGTCAAATTTAGGCTTTAACAAGTTTTTTTTTTCTTCCTAAAGCTCACTTTAGCAGTTTTTACAAAGATTCTGGCATTCACCAGTGTTTTCTTATGTGGCAGTAGGATCCATCATTATAACTGTGAGCAGTTCTGCTCTTTATAAACACATCTGAAATCTGACCTAGACCTTCTGTAAGGACTTTTCTCAAGAACTAATTTAAGAAAATTGTTGTTGAAGGTATTGGTGAAGGAGGCCTATTGTTCTTGAAAGAACCATCTACTGCAAAGTGCTGAGTGTAGGACCAGCTTTACATTACACCCCACCCATTTCCATGTGTTTTTACAGTGTGTGAGTGAGGCATCTTAAACCTAAACAACCAAAGAAAGCACAGTGAGACAATAGCAGCCAGAAATACATATAGGCTCGGTAGGCCTTTTCCCTCTCACATTTTTTTTGTATTTTTTTTTTCTCTTGACCCCAGCTTGGCCTTTCCTTCTGTTCTTATTTATACCGTGTGGGACTCGAGTTCTGTTGGAGGTTACGGCCGTATACCGCGCTTGGGTCGCTCGCGCAGCCCATAAGCCCCCTTGTAGCCCGAGGCAGAGGAAGAACAGGGCCACGCCAGCCCGAAAAAGGGCCGAGCGAAACTGCAGAAAAACAGGATTAGATGAATTTATGCTCTCCTCCTTCTACAGGGGGAAATAAAGCTAACTTGATTTTGGCCCCCTCACCTCTCCCTGACTCCAGGAGAAGTATTCTACCCTTGGGCTGACCTCCAGAAGCAGACAGCAGTTTCTGTAAAGTGGGCCCCCCCCCAACTCTTCCCTCACTGCACCCTGAGGCCCCTTCACCAAACCACTACTGTGATTCAGCTCTGAGGAAATAGCAGAGGATGAAAGAAAGCAGAGAATGTGTGATGTGAAGTCAGTCTGTGTGTGTGTGTGTGTGTGTGTGTGTGTGTGTGTGTGTGTGTGTGTGTGTGTTTTGTACATTTCTATGACAAAAATGTACAAAAAATGAATTTGTATTGAAGAATTTTCAAGACCAGTAAAATGGTCAAGCTATTTTCTTACACAACCTGCATTTCTGTGTGTCTCTGTGTGTGTGTGTGTGTGTGTGTGTGTGTGTGTGTGTGTGTGTGTGTGTGTGAAGGGGGCATATTAAGGGGATGTTTTGAAGGTTTGTGGAGGAGCAGAGCACCGCACATGCAGGCCCACAGCAAGAGAGACAGAGACAGAGAGAAAGTTAGTTTCCATAACCACAGAGGCCTGAGGTGTGGTTAGCTGTGCCTTGGCCGCAGTAGGACTGAGTGTCTGCTCAGCAGTCTAACCACTTCCTGCCGCTCTGCCTGAACCGATCAAACGCCTGATCTATTAAACTAAACATTGAATCAGCAGCTTCACTACAAACAAAACACTCCACTGAGCCTTCCTCTGTTCCCCAAGCGGGCCTGGATCTGCAGCATCTCCGACGTATGTGTGGATAACCCATATAGACGTTTCCACACTCAGGGCAGCACAGGGCAGCACAGCCCACCTACTGTAGGTTATTAAGTAAACTGAAGGGAAGCAGAAGGTGGATGAGAGCAGCAGTAGTGGTCAGTAGTGTAAAGCTGGCAGTTTACGTCAAACACACACACACACACACACAGGCTGTGAGCATTGGCTCTAATCACTGCCTCGTATGTTCTGAGACCCCCCGTGACTGTGATTGGTTCTGATCACTGCATTTTACCAGTGAGACCTCCCCCTTACTGCAATTGGTTCTAACCTATGCCTCATGTGTACTGAGTCCTTCCCCTGACTGTGATTGGTTCTAATCACTGCAGCGTTTGTTCTGAGATCTCCCCCTGAATGTGATTGGGTCTAATCGCTGCCTCATGTGTTCTGAGACCTTCCCCTGACTATGATTGGTTCTAATCACTGTGTCATTTGTTCTGAAACCTCCCCTTTGACTGTGATTGGTTCTAGTCACTGCATTGGTTTTCTAAGACTTCCCTCTGAATGTGATTGGTTCCAATCCCTGCAATTTTTGTTCTGAGATCTTCCCCTGACTGTGATTGGTTCTAATCACTGCGTCATTTGTTCAGAAACCTTCCCTTTGACTGTGATTGGTTCTAATCACTGCGTCATTTGTTCTGAAACCTTCCCTTTGACTGTGATTGGTTCTAATCACTGCGTCATTTGTTCTGAAACCTTCCCTTTGACTGTGATTGGTTCTAGTCACTGTATTGTTTGTTCTGAGATCTCCCTCTGACTGTGATTGGTTCTAGTCACTGCATTGGTTTTCTAAGACCTCTCCCTGAATGTGATTGGTTCCAATCCCTGCAACTTTTGTTCTGAGATCTCCCCCTGACTGTGTTTGGTTCAGATCACTGTGTCCTTTGTTCTGAGACATCCCACTGACTATGATTGGTTCTAATTACTGTATTCATGTATTCTAATGTATTGTATCATGTATTGGTTCTAATTGCTGCCTCATGTGTTCTAAGACCTCCCTTTGACTTATTTGCTTAAATTACAAATTACCATTTGTTTTGAGACCTCCCCCTGGCTGTGATTAGTTCTAATCACTGCACCCCCCCCAGAACCCTCCCCCTGTAATTGGTCCTAAGTATACTTAGGACAGTTCAGCAGTAGTTTGCTTTTGATGACTCGTTTTTCAGTTTAAATATACTACCAGCTTTAATTAGCGTTTTGATTGTGAGATTTGCAATAATGATATTGCAAAAGGCTGGTATATGCAAATTAGGTATTTTTATTGGATATTATTATTATTATTATTTAATGAATCAAGACATTCACATTTACATCACAAAAACATGTAAGCCAGTCTTTAACCACCGTTAAGTGTTTTTTAAAGTACTGCCAGTGCACAGCACACTATCAGTACAGATTACAGTTTGACGTTGTCCATGCTGTTCAGCCTTGCTCTGTAGTTGTGGTACTATGTTGGTGCTGACTCTGTAAACAGCAGTAGTGACCGGACCCAGTGTTGTTACATGCAGCTGTCCAGGAGGAGCGCCAGCGAGCCAAAGACCGAAACGAGAACGAGGTGGAGTCCACCAGCAGCGCCAACGAGGACATGCCTGTGGAGAAGATCCTGGAGGCCGAATTGGCAGTTGAGCCCAAGACTGAGACTTACATCGAGACCAACTTGGGCATGCCGTCCAGCTCAGTAAGTAACCTGCCTTTCTCAAACACATACCACAATAATATACTTCTCCTGCATGACCCTGCATGACCATCTCACTTATAAAGAAGGTGGATATCGGAGGAAACCCATTACTCCTCAAATGTCCAATCTTAGATCTTCACCCCAATGCAGAAATGCCCCACATTCACCTTAGATAAAGCTGATGCCTAAAGGAAGCGAGCACAGGGGTATTTGGACCCTTAGGACTGAGAGATGATATGGAGATCACAAAGCTTAAGGAGCTTGGAAACTGGTGGCCTTGTTTAACCCCCATGTAGTCTTTCTGTAGGCATTCTGTATACTCAGCTTGTCTTTAGGGTAAAAAAAAAGGCTATGTTCAACTTTTTTCAGATGTTGGGCTCGTCTAGGAAAGATCATTCAGGTGTTTTTCACTGCTGTTAAACATGGGGGTGGGTGTTTTTAGACCTATACAACTACTGTGTTTAATGAATGCAGAATGCAGAAAGTCTGAAGTGTTGCTTTGTGAAGATACTGAGTCAGAATGCTGGAAAAAAATGAATAAGAAAATGACTGTAGGCAATTTTTCAGTATCCTCTACCTGGCAGGAACAGGCCTTCAGACCAGTCTGCTCTGGACTATAATTTGACTCCCTTGCTCTATTAGCTGCCTTCTGTCTTTCCCTTCTATTCTCTCTCTCTCTCAGTATGAAATCCAGCCTGGCTTGCTGTTCTTCAGTCCATGTGACTCTGGAGAGAGTTTAATTATGTCACACTTCTGAGAAACTTTAAAAGTATGGCCAGGCACTCCTGAGTCACTGCAGCTCCAGTCGCTGCTGTGGAGCTCCTGTGCTATTATATACCTGCCACTGTGGCTCATTCCCTCTCTCTGTGATGTTCCCTCATTTGAGTAGATCTGCTGCACCGTATGTCTCCACTGCCTTTGTAGTAAGTTGCTTCCTGAGCTTCACGGCAGAAACATCACAGATAACTCAAAGCAGGATCCACAACACGCTTGTTAGCTTTCCTTCGCTTCGACTTGCGCCTGTCTTCTGAGAGCTATACGTCCAGGCTGTGTGCCTCATTTAATCAGTTTCCAAAGAGGAAAGCAGCAGGTGAGTGTGTGTGCTCAGGTAAACATGGCAGCCTCTGATAGAAATCATGATGCATGCTGTAGCACAGCTTCACCCGTGTCTGGCTGCCGCTTCATAAATAAACCACGGTCTAGCAGAGGCACTGTTCAGTCAGCGTAATGAACAAGGACCTATTGGCTCTTAAAGGATCAGTGGATTTAAGAGAAATGCTGGGCTCTCATGGTGCAACCGGTTAAGACGTTTGCGTGATCCGATATCCAGGACCCACTCCCTGCTCTTTGGGTGGAAATTCTACTGGTGGCTTAATTCTTCTCTCATTTTTATGTAGAGCACTGCTGACCAACCGGCATATCAACGCTATGTCAACAAGCAACCTGCCATGTGATGGGGTTGTACAGCCAGATTTGCCCAAAGGCTGGCGTTCCACCGTGGGATGTGGGAGGTGTGGGACGACGTTTGCTATCTAAGAATAAGGCTGAAACAGTCTGAAACAGACTGAAACAGTCTGAAAATAGGCGCGCACTTACACTTTATGGACAAAAGTATTTGGACATCTGCTCATTCAGTGTTTCTTCCAAAATCCTGAGTATTAAAAATAATGATCCTGCTTTTGTTGGAGTAACTACCTCTACAGTCCATGTGAGGCTTTCTATTAGATCTTGGAGAAGCATTGATGTTAGGATTTGATTGTGTTCGGCAACAAGAGTATTAGTTGGATCAAAATGTTGAACGATCACCACCCCACCTCATCTCCAGCTCATCCCAAAAGTATTGGATGGAGCTCCAACCATCATTCCAAATAACATAGTATTTCCACTGCTCCACACCTCAATGATGGGGGGCTTTATACCCCTCTAGCCCAGGCCTGGCATTAGACATGGCATTTGCAAAGGGTGCAGCTTAAAGTAGCTGAATGTATACTTTAGAAGGGGTGTCCACAAATATTTGGACATATGGTGTAAGTGTGTCGACATTCCTATGGAAAAGATTTTTGGAAATTGACTTTTTAATCAAAGCATTACATCTACATAATGCTACACTGTGCAGCCAGACTGTGTTATTGTAGCCCATCAAAACCAGGTAGAGTGAATTTACCACCATGCTAACTTTAGCTCGATTACACAACGGAAACAGCCTACACTCATCAGTACGACCAACCGAACTGGGTTTTTGAGCATAAGACATGACCTACAGCTGAGATTTCTGCCCATGGGTGTGCTGTGGGAATTCTGTGTATTGAAGGGCCGAGCATTGAATGTATGTGGGCGGAGCACAGGTAGTTGAGTTGAGTATTCATATGCGCAACAATGCAGCAGTTCAAGATGAAGAAGCACACACTGGCCTCCATACTCCTGGATTGATTGTTTCAGTGGTGGAGAAGCAGCAGACAGTGGATGAGAATTGGCAACAGCGAGCGTTAATAATAAATAATGGAAAAAATACAAACAAAAAATATCAGACAGCTTCCAGTCTGACCTGAAGTATGAAGGGAAGTTTTTTTTCCCTGTCTCACATAGAAATGAGTACATGTAGTACTTTTACGGTAGGAGAGTGTTTTCCGGAGATACAGGGAGAGAAAAAGAGAGTGAGAGAGGGAGCGAGAGAGGCTGAGTGCCTCTTTTGGGACGGCTGTAGAGCGTAGAGAGAATGTCCTGGAAGTGAGGGTAACGGTTATGCGAGTAAATGGGGTTTATTTTGGGAGGATGAGGATGTGTGGGCTGGAAGCAGAGAGAGTCTCCTGGGAGAAGCTGCCAGGCTGACACTAGAAAGCACTCTGTCTCTCTCACCGTCTGTCTGCGGTGAGCACGTTGTCTGCACTGGCAGTGGAGCTCCAGTAGGGGGCGTATGCAGGCACTCCCTTAAAATCTCCCCTTATATTTGATAATATTTGATTGCGTAATCAACTAATCAGTACATTATGCCTTCTATTGTCATAACTGATTATTAAATGCAGTTAGAGAATTTGAGATTCTATAATATCAGTTATTGTTCAATTAATCAATGATTCAAATATTGTTTTGCTTTATGTTCCATAACTGTTTTTATAGATTCTGTAATATTGATTATTGTTTGATTGATTAATTCACTAATTAATTATATTATTTTACTAATTTTGCAACTTATTGTTTAATTAATTCCTGGAAAATATTTTATGATAATATTTATTGTTTATTGTTTGATTAATTAACTTAATAAATCAATATGCTTTCTATTCCCATAACTGATTATTTATTTAGTTTTCTAGAATGCGCCATATTATCGATTGTTGATCATTTAATAAACTAATCAGAAGATATATCATTTTTATGTGAAATCAGTTTCTATAATTGATTTTACAGTGTTGATTATGATTTAAATTAAATTCGACTAATGAAAACAGTGCCTTCTATATTCATTAATAATCATTAAGTCGATTTGAATAATATTAAAATGTTTGACTTATCAAACCAGTATGCGTTTGCATTAATGCTGTAATATTGATTATTGTTTGATTAATCAACTAATTGAAACATTAGCGTTCTGCAGTTACACTTTCGGTTATTTCCACAATCAGTTCTACTGTGTATAGAAATAATGATAAACTGTTTGATGTCAGCTATTATTAATATATTATGTATATTTTCATAATTGATTATTTAATCTTTCTATAATTTCTATAAAAACAGTATCTGTTATATAGAATGCTGCAATTCTATAAGCATTATAGGCATACACTAACTACTCATCAGCTTTTATCATAATCAGCATTGCTGATCACTGGTCTCATAGACTCTGTTCACACCTGGTCACTTCATGCTTCTTGAGCATCAGGATTATATCTGGATGAGGTCAAACCTAAAAATACAAGTGTAAACAAACCCAGATACTAATCCCCTCACGCAAACCACTTCCAGAGGAGGTCTGAGACACATTAGAGCCACGTTACAGCAGTGTAAACACATCCGTCTCTCCATGACTCACTCAACATCCAAAACCCCTCCCAGTACATCCAAAACCCCTCCCAGTACATCCCAAACACCAGAAAAATTGCTGCACAGCGACAGGGTTTCAGTCTGACTAACTGTAGACTCATTCGACCACCCAGTGTAAACGCATGTGGCTAAAATCTTACCAGGATACAATCCAGATACTGGTCATATGAAGTGACCAGATGTAAACGGGGTCCTAATTAGTTAAGTCCAGTAATGGTCACAGCTCTAGTGCACCCCATTATTAAGGATGGTGTTTAAGGATGAGGCGGAAATCAAAAACCTGTAAAATAAACACTGAGCTGTGCTAAAGAAAACAAGGCGAGCTGCTCTTCTGAGCTGGAATGTGTTCTGCGTGGGTCCTCTTGGCAAGCAGTCAGAGACATTGACTCCTTTTTCCTCTCTCTCTAACTCTCTCCCTTTCTCTCTCTCTCAATTTCTCTCTCCCCCGCTGTCTCTGGCTCGTCCTCCCTGTCCCGGGTCTTTTCAGAACCACTGCCCCGTGCACTAATTAATCACAGGGCCTCGGCCCAGAGAGCAGCCCCTGAATGAGCGTCACGGCAGCCTAATGGCCGGGGTTTGGCCGAGCTGAATAAAGTGTGTTTATCTCATGGTGACCTAGAACAGGAGTTAAACAGGCGTTAGTAACACGCCTCCACTGACACAAGGAGCGGCCTTCTCTGACTGAGCGGCAGAGCGCTCAGAGCCAGTCACGCTCTCTCTCTCTCTCTCTCTCTCTCTCTCTCTCTCTCTCTCTCTCTCTCTCTCCTCTATCCCCTCTCTGCCTCTATTTTCCTGCTCTACCTCTCTCTCACTTCTTTCTCTCTTTCTCCTGCTTTACTGTTCTCTCTCTCTTCTCTTTTTCTTGATCTCTCTTTTTTCTTTTCTATCTCTCTTTCTCTTGCTCTACCTATCTCTCTCTCCTGTCTCTCTTTCTCTTGCTCTACCTATCTCTCTCTCCTGTCTCTCTTTCTCTTACTCTACCTCTCTCTCTCTCTCTCTCCTGTCTCTCTTTCTCTTACTCTACCTCTCTCACTTCTGCCTCTCTTTATCTTGCTCTACCTCTCTCTCTCACTTCTGTCTCTCTTTCTCTTACTCTACCTCTCTCACTTCTGCCTCTCTTTCTCTTGCTCTACCTATCTCTCTCTCCTGTCTCTCTTTCTCTTACTCTACCTCTCTCTCTCTCTCTCACTTCTGCCTCTCTTTTTCTTGCTCTACCTCTCTCTCTCCTGTCTCTCTTTCTCTTACTCTACCTATCTCTCTCTCCTGTCTCTCTTTCTCTTACTCTACCTCTCTCACTTCTGCCTCTCTTTCTCTTGCTCTACCTATCTCTCTCTCCTGTCTCTCTTTCTCTTACTCTACCTCTCTCTCTCTCTCTCTCTCACTTCTGCCTCTCTTTCTCTTGCTCTACCTCTCTCTCTCCTGTCTCTCTTTCTCTTACTCTACCTATCTCTCTCTCCTGTCTCTCTTTCTCTTACTCTACCTCTCTCTCTCTCTCTCACTTCTGTCTCTCTTTCTCTTACTCTACCTCTCTTACTTCTGCCTCTCTTTATCTTGCTCTACCTCTCTCTCTCACTTCTGTCTCTCTTTCTCTTACTCTACCTCTCTCACTTCTGCCTCTCTTTATCTTGCTCTACCTCTCTCTCTCACTTCTGTCTCTCTTTCTCTTACTCTACCTCTCTCACTTCTGCCTCTCTTTATCTTGCTCTACCTCTCTCTCTCACTTCTGTCTCTCTTTCTCTTACTCTACCTCTCTCTCTCCTGTCTCTCTTTATCTTGCTCTACCTCTCTCTCTCACTTCTGCCTCTCTTTCTCTTGCTCTACCTCTCTCTCTCCTGTCTCTCTTTCTCTTGCTCTACCTCTCTCTCTCCTGTCTCTCTTTCTGTTACTCTACCTCTCTCTCTCACTTCTGCCTCTCTTTCTCTTGCTCTACCTCTCTCTCTCTCCTGTCTCTCTTTCTCTTGCTCTACCTCTCTCTCCTGTCTCTTTCTCTTGCTCTACCTCTCTCTCTCTCTCACTTCTGTCTCTCTTTCTCTTGCTTTACCTCTCTCTCTCACTTCTGCCTCTCTTTCTCTTGCTCTACCTCTCTCTCTCTCCTGTCTCTCTTTCTCTTGCTCTACCTCTCTCTCTCACTTCTGCCTCTCTTTCTCTTGCTCTGCCTCTCTCTCTCACTTCTCTCTTCTTCTCTTGCTCTACCTCTCTCTCCTGTCTCTCTTTCTCGTGCTCTACCTCTCTCTCTCTCACTTCTGTCTCTCTTTCTCTTGCTCTCCTCTCTCTCTCTCTCACTTCTGTCTCTCTTTCCCTTGCTCTACATCTCTCTTTTCTACCATTCTCCCTCTCTTTCCTATCTATTCTCTCTCTGTCTCTCTCTCTCTCTCTCTCTCTCTCACCTGTGATCACCTCTTGCTGTGGTCATTGTCTTTATTGAGGGGGGTGTGATGGTTAATATTAGATATGTATTCAGATGAATGGAGGTCATTAGCTTCTGATCTTATTGTCTTCAGTTGGCTGAGAGATGCTGTTTTTTGGGGGCTTTCCCACAAAACTGTCGTAAGCCTCTCTCGTCTCCACACTGTCTGCACGCAGACACACACACTCACACACACACACCCCTTTTCCCCCCTGTTGTCACGCAACTGTAAGGCGGTTTAAGCAGAGTATGAAAAATTAAAACGTCTTTCGTCTCCTCTCCTCCAGTTATGAAAATTTCATAGAACAATATGCAAGCGAGGCGTTTCTGTAAGAGCGAGGGATGAGGATCGGCCGTGAATAATGCAGACGGAGCGCGTTCGATTCGTCTGGAGCGAGAAAGGGAAAAAAACACAGCAGTTGTTTTGCGGTGGTCATGAAGAGACTATTCAAAGCGTCTCCTCGAATCCAACAACGTGGCCATCACCGATACCCTGGGGGCAGTCTCCCAAACAAATCATGCGGCCAGCTGCATCGCAGCCCCTCTCGCTCAAACACACTTAGAGTGAAGGAGTGGAGAAATCAACATCGCCCGTTTTCAGAAAGCAGCCGTACTCTGCTCACAGCCACGACTTACTGACAGCAGTGTTCAGCAGTACGGGCAGATGACAGTGTCTTTATTTACCCTACAGTGTCAAATGGGGGTCCAAAGGTCTGGGACCACTAGTTCTAATGTAATACAGAATTGTCCTCCACTTTTGGTTCTATTGTGAATCCCCAATGTATGGAAGCCCAATGTGGGCTCAGAGTGGTCCAGTGGATTAAGGCACTGCCACTATGATTGCTGCTTGGTTCGAATCCCGGGTCAAGCTGCTTGCCTTCAGCAGCCAGAGTCAGAGAGAGCACAATTGGCCTTGTTCTCTCAGGGGTGGGTTGGTGGCACTTCCTGCCCATATCACTCCTAGTCTGTTAGCTGTTGTATCAGAGCTGGGAGCCGTGCTTTCCTCTGAGCGTGTAATAAATGTGTGTACTGAGTATTATCAACAGTATTCACTAATCTCAGGTGAGTTGACTGAACACTCTGAGGCTCTGTGTTGATTATACGTTACCCCCAATCAATCTGGCAGCATGGCAGTGTTGAGCTCTGCCATTAGGTGTGCTAATGGGCAGCCCTTTGGCCTGCTGTGGCCAGGGCCAGTGAGAAGCCCTCAGTGCGTCCCGCCGCCCGTCACTCGCCTCTCCCTGTCACTATTCTCTCCTGGGCTGGGGGAAAAATGAGGTCAGGGTAAACACTGCTAAGAGAGCCATGCATCATTCATGAGTATTGCTGTGTTTAACTAGAACTTTGGGAGTTGTATTCTTTTGAGGGGAGTCGGTGGAGGCGCTCTAGTGCCGCTCCATCGCTGGTTTGCGCATGAATTATGTTTGTTTTTACATCTGAGAAGAAACACAATAGAAGACGTTGGCACTGAGGAGAGCCATCTGCATGTCCCTGATCTGATACAGAAATATTCATAAGCTACAGTGCCCGTCAAAAGTTTGGGGTCCCCTTGTCGTCTTGTGAAATTTGAATATTCTTGCTGTTACCTGCGAAGTTCTTAACCCTTGTGTAATCCATGTGCAACCATTCTGCATACTCCCCTTGTCCTAAGGGTCAAACATGTACCCTGGTGGTCTACAGCTTTAATGGAAGTGTACAAAGGGTACTTTCAGTGCTGTTAAACATGGTGATGGGTCACTGTTGACCCCTAAGACATTACAAGGATTAATATGTAACAGTGACACTATGTGTCCAAATATTTGTGGACACCCCTTCTAATGAATGCGTTCAGCTACTTTAGGTTGCACCCATTGCTGATACACATACAAACAGTTTGTCGAGTCCCTGTAGAGAAGTCTTGCCAATAGAATAGGCAAGACTCTGGAGCACTTAAACATGAATCTATTGGCACCATGCTGCCTAATGCCAGACATGGGATAAAGGTGTTTAAAGGGCCCCAGCATTGAGCTGTGGAGCAGTGGAAGAACTGTGTTCTCTGAAATGATGGATGGTGCTCCATCCAGTACTTTTGGGATGAGTTAGGGAGTTGAGGTTGGGGTGGTGATCATTCAACATCCTGACTTCACTAACACCACTGAATGCCGTCAAATCCTCACTGCATTACACCAAAATCGAGTAGAAATTCTCCATGGGCAGTAGAGACAGTTACTTCTATAAAAGCAAGATCTCTATTTTTTAATTCCCGTGTTTTCAGAAGAAGCAGTGAATAAGCAGGTGACCCAATACTTTTGTCCACATAGTGCAGTTTAAATGGGGTTCTGGGATAATATCCTCTCTCATGAGAATTTCTTGGTGATTTTTTTTCTATCTGCGGCCAAGTCTGTTTTTTCCCCTCATCCTCTGAGAAAACTACAGGCAGAATGGCCCACTGTTTTTTACTGAACTAAAGTGGTGGTCTAATTTCTAACATCTCTGTGCCCTTCCAGGCAGATGTCACCTCACATTGGAAAAAAAGGACGCTGCTATACGTTGCATTTGTTTTTGTATTCAGGAGCACAAAAATTTTTAATTTCCAAAACAAAAACTTGAAATTAACCCAAATCCTGAAATGTCTAATCTAGTCTAATCAACCTGTTGCTGGAAAAAGACACAGCGTTTTGTAACCACCCACTCTATTACACCACCACTACCACGTCAGTGTGTCACTGCAGTGCAGATAATGACCCACCACCCAGATAACACCTGCTCTGTGGCGATCCTGTGGGGTCCTGACCATTAAAGAACAGGGCGAAAGAAGTATGACACACACACAGAGTATGCTGAGAGACAGATGGACTACATTACAAGTACTCAGTGCTCCTATATGGTCAGTTCATTCCAAACCAGGAGTGGTCATAATATTCTGACATGACTGTGTGTGTATATATTTATATATATGTATATGTATATAGGAAAAAGCAGGAGTTGGCGAGTCGAGGGCTAACAGTTTAGTATCTCCCACTCTTGTCTTTGATCTGCAGCTGCTGAGAGCCAAAGATCCTCAGTTTTTAACAAGGTATCGAGTGAATTCTTGAAGACCATGGCTCATAGGAGGAGAAGAGTATTGGCATGAGCTTTCTGTGCTTAGGCCTAAAGCTTCTCGAGGGAATCTGCATGTTGGAATGCAGAAAGAGCCACAGAAGATCTCAGAATCGATTCCTGGTGTTTTTTCTTGATCTGGGATTTGAGAGGTTTCTCCACTTTTTCAGGGGCTGTTTGTTGTGCTCCTGAATGGACGGGTTCATGGAAAGTGGGACTGATTTGTTATGAGTGAGTGCTGAAGACTGAGCTGAAAGTTACTGCTGCTCCTCTGTCAGCTCACCTTCTGTAACGAGAGTTGAATTTGACCTGTGATTCAGTCGACAGGGTTTCATGTTTTTAAGAAAGCCCTCTGTACACACTGACATTAGGCAGGTGGGCTCTCGTAATTTGTTTTCATGTATTTTTTAGAGTGGATCCACCCTCGGTATCAGCAGCTCTCCTGCCCTGAAAAATGCACATTAGGGGGGAGGTTGTGGAGGCAGGCTTTGTAAGGCGTGAGCAGGGTAGAGAACAGCCAATCAGAGGCATTTCTGCTTCCTACATCGCTTACATTACATCGCTGACCACCACTGAATTTTCAGCCTCTAGGGGGCACTAGATGCACTAATCGCTTGTTTTACTGCCAAGTACTTCAAGGAGTATGTGTGTGAAAATGTTCATAGATACAATGCATGCATGCACCATGCATGTTTAAGGTGGTAGTAACTTTAGGCTCCTGTAGATGGCGCTGCATGTGCCCATTTTCCTCTATTCAACGAGACACTCACTGCACTGTACCTCCTGTTCTCAAGCTATGAATCCTATCGCACACACCATGCTGTTTATGACCTGATCATCTTTATGCAGCGCCATCTGCAGGAGCCTGAAGTTATTACCACCTTAAACATGTTGAGAAACCTATATATGTAAATATACACATACAGCAGCTGCTGTTTATATTGTGTGGACTTTCATGAGGAATAGGCCAGCAGACAAGGCCCACAATTCATTGGAATAAAATCGTTTCGCATAGGGATTCATAAAGCTGTTAGTTGGCTCTCTAGAGGTTTTAATACGAGAGCAGGGTTTAATCCTCCTATTTGTGGTGCGTTTGCCCTGACCCCTCTTGCCGGGGCGGACAAACACCTGCAGTATTTGCTCTCTTCCTTACGAACATACTCTCACAGAGTTCCTACTGCTCCTCACTCCTCCACTCTCGCTCACTCTCTCTCTCTCCCTCTCCATTGACTCCAGCTTTCATCTTCAGAAGCAAAGCAGAAGCAGTAGCAGTGTATTCCCCCCCATTTTCACGGCTCGCTCAGCGCCCAGCGTGAAGCTTCTGCGGCCGTTTTTCATTTCGCTCGTTTGTGCGCCGCCGTTGTCTGTGGCGGGGCGCTGTGTGCAGAGACGTGCTAATAGAGGAGCAGCCACAGGGGGTGTGAGGGGGAAACCCTCCATTCACACATCCTCCACTTTCTGCCACTTCGAAATGACAGCCTGATCTACAACAACACAAGGCCTGTAAGAATGCATCAGAAAGAGGTTTAGGAATATTGGAAGCCCCTGAAGCCCCTCCTCCTTTCACCACCCCGTCACATTCCTCTAACTCAGTAACAAATTTCTCAGTCTTAGCTCCACC
Source organism: Salminus brasiliensis (assembly GCF_030463535.1). Taxonomy (NCBI): domain Eukaryota; kingdom Metazoa; phylum Chordata; class Actinopteri; order Characiformes; family Bryconidae; genus Salminus; species Salminus brasiliensis. The sequence continues at coordinate 6,081,313 of NC_132895.1, read as the reverse complement.
TATCAGAGCAGGGTCTGGCCTTCTACCACAAATCAGAAGCCCAGTTCTCTTCCTTCAAAATAATCATACACCATATGGACAAAAGTATTAGGACGCCTACTGTCTACTGTGTCTACTGTCCAGGAAAGGCTTTTTACTTGCTGTGAGGATTTTATTGCATTCAGCGACAAGAGCATTGATGAGGTCAGAATGGTCGATGATCACCACCTCACCTTATTCCTAACTCTGCTAATCCCTTCCACTGCTCCACAGCTCAATGCTGGAAGGTCTTATACTCCTCCTGCCCACCTGGCATTAGAAGGCGTGGTGCCAGTAGGTTCATGTTTATCTGCTCCAGATAGTCCTATTCTATTGGAAATACTTTTCTACATACTTTTAAAGGGGTGTCCACAAACATTTGGACATATAGTTTATGCTGATGGCGTGGTCCAAACTCACAAATGAAATCTTTTCTAATTAAAAATCTGAATCATTTCCCAAACGAATCATAACTGAGTTGAATCATTACAAGGTGAGAGCTTTACACCCCTAGCTAATCCTCCACTGTGCTCCAAGTGATCAGTGGTGATTAACTGACGTGCTCAGGATGAAGCTCCTCCCTGCTCAGGCTGCTGTACAGACTCCTTCTGAAAGCTCCTGGCGGGACAGTGTGAGAGTGTGTCAAACGACTTTCTGTCCTCCGGAACTTCCTGCAGGAAATGCCTGCCTGAGCGGGGTGTGTTTTTAACGCTGCCTCTCTGCAGGTATTTCCTGAGCGTCCCGGGGCAGAAGCACAATTTGTTTTGCCTTCCTGTTCGCTCCTGCTCAAAGGGGATTACTCAGCGGCCTGTGTGTGTGTGGGGCCGCCGTGGTGTCGGGGGCCAGAGAGCAGAGATCTCTTGCCCTCCAGGCTCCACACACACACACACACACAGCTACTGACAAACTGTGATGAAAAGCTGGCTTTGTACGAGGAGATCATCTATAGAGTATGTGTTCATGTTCAGTCACAGTGATTCAGTTTATTTATGATTCTTTAAAACTGATTCATTAAGTTTTTGCCTCATTTGATTCAATTTTGTTACAATTCAGAAAATGCACTTAATACACAGCTGGACGTACTGTTAGGCTTACTGTTGTTTTAGCTGTATTCAGCTTCTCTTGTCTGCTTTCTGTTGGAGACGGGGCTCCGTCTGAGCAGCAGCGCCATCTTTAGTGTAGGAAAAGATGGCAGTGTGTGTAGTAATGACCAATGTATCAATAACGACACCTCCATACGCTCACAGCAGACTGGAATGGGCTTGGTTTAAGAGTCGTACTCCACAGCTCCGGTTTAGGACCTTTTTGGCTTTAGGCTTTAGGAGACCCCTAAGGTGAACCATCTAATTCTTCTGGGATGAGCTGGGGATTCAGTGATAAAATTAGGTGGTGATCATTCAACTTCCTGACCTCACTAACACTGTTGTCACTGAATGCAATCAAATCCTCATTGCAATGCTCCCTTCAAATTCTGGTAGAAAGCCTTCTTTCCTGGAAAGTAGAGCGAGTTACTTAAAAAAAACTTTGATTTCAGAAAAAACAAGAAATGAGCAGGTGTCCCAATACTTTTGTCCATGTAGTATACACACTTATAGAGAACATAAATGGGCTGCACACCCAGCCCAGGTCATGGATCAGGCCTGCCAGAGCAGGCTGTCAGCACTTTGAGCAAGGTTAGTGTTACTAGTGCAGAGCCAGCTGTGTTATGTGTCAGTGGAGGCCGTGCAGACAGGAGTGTGATTAATAATTGGTTGGCAGTGTAAAAAAAAAAGCCCAGTTGTCTCTGTGTTTTTCACCATTTCTGTATTTTCTCTAACACTGATCTCTTCATGTGTCCCTCTCTGCAGCCTAATGATCCGGTCACTAACATCTGCCAGGCAGCAGACAAACAGCTCTTCACTCTGGTGGAGTGGGCCAAGAGGATCCCCCACTTTTCTGAACTGCCCCTGGATGACCAGGTCATCCTACTGCGAGCAGGTGAGGACACACATAAACAGGGCTGTCCAGTGTTCAGTTTAGGAGGGCAATGGGATCCATCATCATAAGTGCAGAGCTGAGAACAGACACATCAGTCATGCTGCTTCGCCATCAGCAGACGGAGCCCGAGAGAGCACGATTGGCCACTCTTGCTCTCTCTGGATGGGTAGATGCCACTTGCTCCCCTTATCACTCCCATCACGATGCTGGCTTTCACAGGCGTCTGTTGGCTGATGTATCAGAGCTGGGGATCCGGCGCTTTCCTCCGAGCACGTTGGCTACCTAGTGATGTTGCAAAGATGCTGTGGCTGACTTTCCATGTATCGGAGGAGGTAGTGCTTGTTCTCGCCCTCCTGGAGTTGGGAGCATTGCAAGTGATACGGGGAGTCCTAGTGAGTGGATTAATTAAAATAATTAATCTAAGCTAAAATGGGGAGAAAATTGGGTAATAAAATAATAAGTAAATAATAATTAATTAAATAAAAAATCCCAAATAAGAAAACACTGGTGAATTAAAAACTGCAGAAATTGGTTCATGAGGCCCAATGCTCTCATTGGCATCAGATTTTTAAACAAGTGATGCTTTACAATAAGGTGGTTAATGGGTTTGGTGATAGACCCTTAGAAGTTATTGATAGCTCACATCTCAGCTACATCCACAATCCACTCCACCAGTTCTCCAGTGCAGAAACAGCCGAAGCATAGCGTTCAGATCCTCTGTTGACCTCAACTCAGTGTGCTTTCTCAAAGTAATGGTGCTAAAAGGTACACTGGTGCTAGTTATGGCCCTTCATTGTGCACCGTCCTTGCATGGCCTTATGTATTATTAGGGTGATGCAGCTCTTCTCGGGAACAGTATAGCAGTGCAGAGGGTGCTCTTTTTCACAGCTAGCAGGTTTTCTATAAATAACCTCTTTAGTTCTGCTGTCTCACAGATGAAAGCATTTTCCCCAGCTTTTCCCAGCACTATTCTATAGGGAAATGTGGGGGTTGGACAGGGTTGCAGTTGCTAGGCAGACTGGTTAAAGGAACCTTGTCACTCAGACTTAGAGAACTCACTGTTAGTTTGTGTCTTTTTTTTTAGTTTTTTAACCCTTTAATGTCACCATGTGTAAACCCCTCTTTTTCTGCTGCTATCTTTCTCAGGCTGGAACGAGCTGCTCATCGCATCCTTCTCGCACCGCTCCATAGCCGTAAAGGACGGCATTCTGCTGGCCACGGGGCTCCACGTGCACAGGAACAGCGCCCACAGTGCAGGAGTGGGAGCCATATTCGACAGGTCAGCGGTCATCAGTGGTTTGGGGTTGTAGGGCTGTAAAATTGAGAGTTTTTTTTGGTCCTTCAGGTGGAGCTTAGATTAATTTCAGAGCAAATTAGCAATAAAATGCTCAGTTTAGCGATGCTCACTATTTAGGTTCGTTCTGTGGCTTCTCCAGCGTGACAGCACAAAGACACGACTACACTGTAAATTATCATGACAAGGACAGGGGAAGAACCTTGACATTTCTGCCAGTGGAGCGCAGAAAGAGAGAGGGGCAGGAAGAGGGAGCTGTTTTATCGATTAACATCAATTTTCATTAAATATTCACACGTACGGGGCGATGCAGGTCGTGCAGAAATTGAGGGCTGCTCACACAGAAAATGTGAAAGGAAATCCATTTGTGTGTCATTTGTGCCGAAAGCAGCAGAGCAGCCCAGCCTGCCTTCCTGTGAACTCCTGCACGCAATAAATGCACACTATAGATACCTACACTATTTGGATAAAAGTATTGGGACGCCTGCTCATTCATTGCTTCTTCTGAAATAAGAGTATTCGATGAGAGTGTATCCTGCTTTTGTTGGAGTGGAGTTACTGTCTCTACTGTCCAGGGAAGAAGGATTTCTACTAGATTTTGTGTAGATAGTGTTGCTGTGAGAATTTGTTTGCATTCAGAGCATTAGTGAGGTCAGGATGTTGGATCACCCCCACCTCACATCCTTCCCAATTACCCAAATCTTCCCAAAAGTCATGAATGAAGATAACACAGTTAACTGCACCACAGCTCAGGTTTTATACCCCTCAAGCCAATGCATGGCATTTGACATGGTGCCTACAGGCTTATGTTTATCTGCTCCAGAGAGATCTGCTTCTATTCTATTGGCGGTACTTCTCTACAGGCACTAGACAAGCTGTGTACAATGCATTCATTAGAAGGGGTTTCTGCAAACATTTGGATATATAGTGTAGAATGAAGAACTGAACACTGGTGACACCATGTTGGTTCTGGTCACCACCCCCACCAATCCCAGTCTAATCAGGCTAAAAATATTCTCATAAAGGGTTCCCAGTCCAGATAATTCCATCACAATCGCAGACAGTTTAGTGCTGCTGGTAAACAGATGAACAGACAAACGTCTGAATGACCTGCATTGTAACTGCAAAGCAAACCGGTCCGCTAATGCCCTGTAACCTGATTGGTGGAGAAGTGAAGTGCTTTTCAGTAAAGCCTAGAGCAAGTTCCACTCATTACCATACAGCCAGCTCCTCTCAAAGGATGGATTACATCTCTGCATTACCACAGCTCCACATTAAGATGCACAGCACTGATAATGTTTCTTTATCGGCTCCTCCGCAAGTGGCACAAATGAAGTGGATGGTTCACTTAAACGCTGGGCTGAGGGCTTTTTTCCCCACGCTCTTTGTTCCGGGAGGCAAATTGAATTAGAGTGAGTTAAGAGTGGGAATGAGTCTGCTTGGCTTGGGTGAACAGTGACTGACCCGGTCACTCACAGGCCAGTCGTATTTACAGAGAGTGACGTCAATCTGGACACTAACTCTCAGATGTATTCGCTGGTGTTTCTGTCATTACAGTAATGTTATGGTGCTTTCCTCAACTTAAAAGTAGGGTTTTCATACCGCCATACTGCCTCTGTATACGGTATTACTAATGGAGGGGATAGCGTATAGTTGCACAAGCAGTGCAGATGGTTCTGCGGTTACGTGGCTTCCATAACACAGGGTCAATCAATCATTCAGTAAATGTTAAACTGTCAGTCTGACAATGAAGCCAAATTAGCATTAGTTAACGCTGGTTAGCATTGGCTTAGTAAGCAGAATAACAGTCTGCGCACCACACAACAAATTCGAGTCTGGCTGGCAGAATGCACACTTATAAACGTTTTTTGGATGGTTTTGGATCTTTAGCCGACTCGCTAAGCTAGCCTTTGCTCAGCTAGCTCAGTTACCACTCAGATCCACCTTTGCTCAGAGCAGCCGCTGCTGACCAAGCACTGAGCTCCCGACACTAGCTGAGCCTAGCTAGGCTTGGATAAGTTAGCTACCAGGCAAAACACCACAGTACAGGCCGTGTTCCAGCTAACTGAGGCTCAAATCACACAGGTTTAGAGGATTAAGCCTGGCGTCTGAGAGCATGTTTCAGTGAGTCGAGTGAATGGACTTAAGAGTGTTTTCCACTGTTTCCAGGCACATTTAGTAGACGGCTTCATCCAGGTTGCTAAACTCGCAACTACACTGGGCCCCCCTGTAGTTGACATCAGCAGTCATCACTAGTCAGTGAGCTCCCACATTAGTGGCTCTCTTAAATGCACATGGGGGGATGAGCTTATTTGGCCATGCACTGGATAAACACTGAACACACATATGCTATCAGGTGCTGTAGATAGTGATTAGGTTAAAAATGCTGGAGTATTTCTTTAAGAAATTTCTTTAAAAATCACCCAGTGTGATCTGTTGGCTCATGCCGTCTCTGGGAAAGCCAAAGTGAATGGATTGGATGTCAATATTTTGTAACTGATATGTAACCTGACCATGCACTGACCTGTTGGGTGTTCTCAAAGTCCAGAGTAAAAATTGCCCAACAGGAGCGTCTCTCACAGTACAGGCCTGCCTTTGGGTTTAACAGACTAAACCAGTACATCCTACTTAAAATTGTCTATTAGATAAACCTTGTACCTCCATTTTTGATGTTTTGACATAATGATAATCTGACCCAGATGAGCTGCACACACACAGCTATGGGATCCTGTAGAGAAGTACTGCCAATAGAATAGGACTCTCTGGAGAAGATAAACATAAAGCTATTGACACCATCCTGCCTCATGCCAGACATGGGCTGGAGGGGTATAAAGCCCCCAGCATTGAGCTGTGGAGCAGTGGAAGAACTGTGTTCTCTGGAATGATGGATGGTGCTCCATCCAATACTTTTGGGATGAGTTGGGGATGAGGTGGGGTGATGATCACAGCAATGTCCCTGCAAAACCTAGTAGAAATCCTTTCCTGGACAGTAGAGACAGTTTCCCAGACAGTTGCTCCAACAAAAACAGGAACAATGAATAAGCAGGTGTCCCAATACTTTTGTCCAAATAGTGTACGTGCGATGGCACTTTGTTATAGCGATCCAGTAGAATGAGGTAAATGGTTGTAAATGAGTTTGTAAATGATGTGTGAAGTGTTGACAGTGTGTCTGTTTGTCCTCTGCAGGGTGCTCACAGAGTTGGTGTCTAAGATGAGGGACATGCAGATGGATAAAACGGAGCTGGGGTGTCTGCGTGCCATTGTGCTCTTTAATCCAGGTAAACATCCTAGATGTTGGTGCATGGCTAAAAGTCTTCTACGAAGTCTATTTTGACACTCTATTTGACACAAAGTAGCCTCCCTTTACCACGATTCAGCTTTATTTAATTAATCATTATTAAATAATACATCAATGATAAGAACAGTATATGATATATAGGAATGCATAGGATTTACTACATAGAAAAAGGAATGAAATCCAGAGACCTGTTTTGCCTGCATGCCCCAGAAAAATACACACAGATTTAATTTCTCATACCAAAATTACTCAGGTATAATTTGGTAGCACTTTATTAGGAGTGGTTCTTTATAGATGATTAATAAAATCATAAGAGTATCAGTAACACATCAACAGCATATCAGTGCAGTAGCAGCAGTAAAGCCCCTCAACACTCTGAGCTGCACATCCTGAAGATGTTCTGTTGATGCTAAACTGACATTCAGTAGATGTACTGTTCATCTGTTACATCAAGTAGACTTAATACCTCACTTCCATTGAACAACACCTAACCTTTACTCTGGCCCTAACCCTAACTTCACCCTAGCCTCTTAATCTGTACCTAGCTCCAGTTCCAGACTGGTGTGAGCAGCAGCAGGTCTGTAGCAGCTGTTTGAGATGGTCTGTGTTAGAGCTGTTAGATGATCAATAGTTTCTCAGTAAACGTCTCTCAGTGATCTACTGAATGTTCAGGTGCTGCTCCTTCATCTGTTACTGACAATCTGATGAGCGTTGATTTCATCTACCATACATTTTAAAGCCAACTCGGAGTATAAGGTGTTCTATGTTTTAGTGTGTTAAAAAACAAACGGCACCTGTGAGCAATCAAATGCAGATGTATCAAATTTGATAGTCATAAACGCAAAGTGTTATTTAATTTGTTGATTAATATATATATATATATATATATATATATATATATATATATATATATTTTTTTTTTTTTTTTTTTTTATTAATTTCATTTTTTAACTTAATTTCATATTTATTTTTATGTTATTTAATAATAATAAAAAAAGATAATTAATCAGAAGGTCAAATAAACAATCCGGTTTTAAAGAATTAGAATTTTTAGGTCATTTTACATTTTAGATTTTTCAGGCTTTAATGAGCTACGGCACGTTTATGTCAGTGGTAAGTGAGCAGTAAGCATTTTTGCCTGTAAAATACCACAACTGTGGTGAAAAACACAGGTTTGGTTGCTGACTTCCAAGAATATTCCAATGTAATGCTATCTGCTGTCTCCATAGTGTGCAGGTAATTACCACAGACAGTCCTTTTCCATACTTAGAGATACACAGAAAATGTATTGAATCAAAACATACACACGGGTGGGTGCACCTGTCCACTGGCTTATATTATGAGTCAACAGGTTTTCAGTTCTTTTACTAACTACAGAAGAAAAAGTCATCATGTGTGGTACAGACGCAGCGTCTGGAGGTTGAAAAACACTGGAGAATTTCGTTAACCTGCCTCCTCCTGCTACTCTCCATAGGCCAAACCAAACACTACTACCATTATACAGTGGGCAAAAGTGACCCTGAAGAGCTTCAGCTGTTCAAACAGAAAATAACTGATGCATTAAGCTGTACAGAGTGGAAATTAGGTCTTATTTCTGCAGCACTTGTAGCGGAACGATGTAGTAGTGAGTAAGAGCTCATTTCTGCATGGCTGTGTGTGTGTGTGTGTGTGTGTGTGTTTGGAGAAGGTTTTGATGTCAGAATTTGATTTCCTTCCTAATGAAATGGATTAGACCTCTCATTTAGATCAGCTCAGATTATAGGCCCTGTGCCATACTGCCTTACTCCATTCCAAAAGCAAACCCGCACCGTCCGCTTCAGCACCTGCACTGCAAAAAATGGATACACTATATGGACAAAAGTAATGGGACACCTGCTCATGCATTGTTTCTTCTGAAATCAAAGATATTAAAAAGAGCTGATCCAGCTTTTGTTGGAGTAACTGTCTCTACGGCCCAGGGCAGAAGGCTTTCTGCTAGGTTTTAGAGAAACGTTGCGGTGAGGATTTGATTGCATTCAGCACCAGGAGCATTAGCAGTGAGATGCTAATGGATGCAAGTGGATGCAAGTGGATGTTGGATGATCACCACCCCACCTCATCCCCAACTCCACAACTCATTTAAAAAGCACTGGATGGAGCACCATCCATCATTCCAGAGAACACAGTTCCTCCACTGCTCCACAGCTCAGTGCTGGAGTCTTTTTACCCCTCTAGCCCCTGCCTGGCATTAGAAGGCATGGTGCCAATAGGTTCATGTTTAAGTATTCCAGAGAGTCCTATTCTATTGGCAATAGAGGGATTAGATAAGCGGTGTGTGTGCATTTGCACATCTGTGTCAGTGCTGGATACAACTTAAAGTAGCTGGTTCCATTCATTGGCAGGGGTGTTTGCAAACATTTAGACATATATAGTATCTTAGTAAGTGGAATCTTTTATTATGATAGGAAAAGTATGAGATTTATAGCCTTATATTGAACTTTTATTCAATTATAAATACGTGTTAAATGATTTTATCTACTAAACGTGTCCCATTCTATTGGCAGATCATTTCACTTCATCCAAGAAATAACATAAATTTTAGATTTGTCAAGACCTAGTGCTTGAAAGAACTAAATTATCATCCAGTGGAATAAGACAAGTAACAAACACTTGGTAATAAGTTAAATAATCATATAATATTCAAACAACAATGTAAAAATAAATATATCAGATATTTCAACTAGAATTAAGAGGATTTCACTTGCTAAGAGATGATTTTTGCAGTGTTGCAGTCTCTGTCAGACAGCAGTTACTGTGGATACAGTAGTCCAGTGGACAGAGCTATCTCAGTCTGCTGGTTCAGGGCTCATTGCTGCTTCTTTAATGAGCCACAGTCCCTGCCCAGCAGACAAAGGCAGCACATTGAGACGTTCTCCACAGCCAGCCCATTCCTCTGTGCCCCTGCATGTTCTCTTCAGAGCCAGACAGAATTACTGCCCCCATTCTACCAATTAGGAGCTCCCCAAGGGCCGCTCTGCACAGCCTGATTGAGCTGTGGGCACAGCAGAAGCAGGACTATTGAGATTCACTCACTCGTGCGCTCTCACTGGGGATGTGTTGTTGAGGATTTCTTCAGCAAATAAGTGCTGTATGATATTTTATGCTCAAGCAAGCTCGTCACAAAGATATACGTATACTATGTGTCCAAATGTTTGTGGACACCCCTTCTAATGAATGCAACTAGCTACTTTAAGTTGCACCCATTGCTGACACAGATGAACCTATTGGCACCATGCTTAATGCCAGGTGTGGGTTAGTGGAACTGTGGAAATGGTGCTCTATCCAGTTCTTTTGGGGTGGGTTGGGGATGATGAGGTGAGGTGGTGATCATCCAACATCCTGACCTCACTAACATGCTTAATGTAATCAAATCCTCACAGCAGTGCTAGAAAGCCTTCCCTGGACAGTAGAGACAGTTACAGTACAAAAGCAGGATCAACTCTTTTTAAATACATTTGATTTCATAAGGAAGAGTAAATGAGAAGGTGTCCCAATACTTTTGGCTATTTAGTGTATTTTGTCACATGTAATTTTCTCAGATGTGTAACTGTTTAAATGCTGACTAGGGGTCTGTCCGCTTGTCCAGTAAGCAGGCTTTCTGCATGCATTCATGGGCCTCAGACCAGTCCCTCTTTCTGCATATCATTGGCTCACATTTCCGTTAGAACCTCTCTGATCTCAGCACGCAGGTTCCTCCCTCAGGCCACACATGTTGTCTAGTTCTGTTTAGGGTTTGCTTGCTGTCACATGCTTGCACCCACGCATAGACACTCATGAGCACACACAAATGCACAAGCGTGCACTCACCCGCCTCAAACCCTTCCCACACACACATACACACACGCATAACACACACTCATGAGCACTTTTTTAAGCTCAGAACTGACACAATGAGCGAGTCCCACGCTTCATTAAACCTGCTTTCACGCTACATGAGTTTCCACCATGATGTCATGTTCATACGCACTCCTGATGTTCAGGATAATCAGGGTTCGTTTGATGGAATAACCCAGCGGGGGGGTGAGGGGGGGGGGAGCTTGGGTAGTGTGAAGGAGGCTGTAGGTTTCATAACAGATACCAGGTATTACTGTTATTATGGAAGCATCAACAGCAGCATACAGCATGTTAAGATTACTATTGTGGTCAGTGATGGCTTTTGAATGTAGCAAGCAGTGGACAACCCTGCAGAGAAGACCTAATGATTTCAGAGACTACAAAACACTCTCTAATACACCAATACATTATGGACAAAAGTAATGGGACACCTGCAAGAGTTTATGCTGCTTTTGTTATAGTAACTCCCTAATGCCTCTAGTGTCCAGGGAAGGTCTTCTTCTAGATTTTGAAGGAGCACTGCTGTGAGGATTGATTGCACTCAGCAACAAAAGCATTATTGAGGTCAGGATGCTGGATGGTTACTACCTCACCTCATCCCCAACTCCCCAGTTCATCCCAAAATTATTGGATGGAGGACTAACCATCATTCTAGAGAACCCAGTTCTTCCACTGCTCCACAGCTCAGTGCTGTGGGCTTTACACTCCTCTAGCCCACAGCTGGCATTATTAGGCAGCATGGTTCCAATAGGTTCATGCTTATCTGCTTCAGAGAGTCCTATTCTATTGGCAGTTCTTCTCTACAGGGGCTAATAGAGAAGAGTCAGAGAGAGTACTGTGTCAGCAATTAATGTAACATAAGCTTAATACATTCATTAGCATGGGTGTCCACAAACATTTGTACATATAGTGTACTGTATTTCTCTGAAAGCACAGTTTTCTTTACTGTATTTCAGGAATACAGTAAATAACAGCAGGATTGACACTGCTAGTGCAGATGTTTCAGAAAGTGGTGTGAACAGGTGTGACATGGAGAGTCCCTTAATAGATTGCAAGGCATGTGGCAGTCGCAATATGTAGCAATATAACTGCAATATGGTTTTGTACACTGCAGCTAATAAATGTGAAATGGGGGAGTTTGTACATCGTCCAATTGAATAAAACCAATACAAAAAAATACAGCCATTTTTGTTTGGCTTATGTAATCCTGCATAGCCGGATCCTATACTTAAATTGGTCATAGCCCATCATTTGTTGTGCAAGCTGCTACAGAGTGACGGGCTCATATGCTGCTACAGTCTATATATGAAGCAGTAATTACAGCAATTGCTAGTCACAGTGAATCCCTGTACAGCTGCAACTACACGACCATACTGCATGCAGAGCACACTCCTGAGACCAGCATTTCCTACCTACTGACCATTACTGTCCATGAGGAATCACTGACAAATTAGTTTTGTTGAATTTGAGACTACGACAACATGCAGTGCGACCATTGTGGTAATGTGGATATGTGTCTCGCTTTCAGACTCCAAAGGCCTGTCGAACCCAGGGGAGGTGGAGGCTCTGAGGGAGAAGGTGTACGCCTCTCTGGAGGCCTACTGCAAGCAGAAATACCCTGAACAGCCTGGGAGGTACAGTATCACCTGTTGCCCACTGTATGAACTCAAATGCAGAGGAGGGACCACTTGCAAGGGCTTCTAGTAGTAATTTAGCTGAAGATAAAGCCGGCGTTCCACAAGTATTATCATGTTTAAGTTGGGGGGGTTAGGTGCCTGCTCAAGGGCTTAACCTTCTCCAAGCTTCAGGCCAAGTCTAAGGCAAGCATTTGAGCAAGTCTAACCGCTAGTTCCATATAATTCAGCAATGATAGGAGGTTTTGTCCCCAGCTCCGCCACACCAGCTAATAGACACCTGTGTTGGCCACTTTTTTTTTTTTAGAGTGATGTAGTGAGAGCACCATTTATTCACCAGGAAAGTGCACTGCCAGTTGTGCTCTCTCAGACTCCGGCTGCTGATGGCAAAGCAGCATGGCTTAGGATGCGAACTTGCAACCCGTGGGCCATAGTGGTAGCGCATTAGACCACCGAGCCACTCGGAGCCCTCAGGGCCTGTGTATTTTGAACGTTATTAATCACCCCATAGACCAAACCCAGACTTCTCCCCCTCCCCGTTCACTTCCAGTTTTCTGTCCAATTAAGGGCTTAAATTAAATAAATATTGACCCAGCTGTTTATGTAGAGCTGTTATTAAGTGCATTGCTCTAGTCAGTATTCCTGGAAGCCTTTTCAAAACATTAACAAGAGAGATAAGCAAACACTCCATCCCTGCAGCATGGTAGAGTTTTTATCTCTCTGCCTCACCCTGGAATTGCTGGAATTGCTGATCTTTCTTTGTATCCTCTGTCCAGGTTCGCCAAGCTGTTGCTGCGGCTGCCCGCGCTCCGTTCCATCGGACTCAAGTGTCTGGAGCACTTGTTCTTCTTCAAGCTCATAGGGGACACGCCCATCGACACCTTCCTCATGGAGATGCTGGAGGCGCCCCACCAAATGACATAATGACATCACAAACTCCCTTTGCCCTGGGAGACGGTCGGGAGGGGCCAGGCTACCCCTTTCTGCCCCCCCCCTCCCCCTGTGAGACTGATGATGATGATGACGTGACGTTATTGGAAGGAGAGTGCTGCCCTCCACTGAACGTTTTGCAACACGCTCATGGGCTTTCGCACTCTTGTACCTTGTATAAAGTTATAAATATATAAATAAGTCAATGTGAGAGGATAAGTGATGTCGGCGGACTCAAAGGCAACAGGTCGTACAGGCTATGAGTGCACCGCACCATCCGTTTTGTGGTGAAATGACGGAAAACAAGCAGCATAGGAAAGACTCTTCAGACTAAAGGTTGGCTGGAAGTACCAGGGTCGCACATGAAGCGCAGGAGCGGCAGGAGCGGAGGCTGGCAGGCGACGGGGCACTGTTCCGGTATCGGAGCTTCAGCTCCAGCTGTGTTTACTCCTACAAGCATACAAGAAAGAGGAGCTTTGCACAATCATACTGGGGCCTCACCAATGTCCATGTGGAGCTGTCAGGGCATATGAGGTCTCCAGGATGGGCCGATGATAAAAATGGTGATGACTATGATGATAATAACAGTGAAGAGCCAAGAGCCCTGTGCTCTCCAACAACTGTCAGTTGTGAACAAGAGACGTACGTAGTTAGGGTATAAAATTATGGATCTGACTGGCAGCGCAGCCTGGATGTTATTGAATGCCTTGGCGTTATTGACTCTGTAATGTTGTTTGCAGGGCTTTAGGCTTATGGTGATCGATCCGAGCTATACCGTCCCACTGTTGCAAATGTATCTGTGTGCTCAGAGCGTGGTTCCCTCCTCCCGTTACAGACGTAGAAGCATGTAGAAACCAATCTCGTCCGCTGATCCTGTACTGACTGTTCTCACTGTGTCAGAGAGGAGGGCTTTAGTCTAGATTGCCTTTAAAGATTGGGCGGAGGATCTGGAGAGATGAGGACTTCATGGGGGGTTCATGTGGCATCTTCTCACCTCTTGAGTACCTACGGTACACCAGTTCACCTCAAAACAGGAATCAGACTGTTCCTCCAAGTCAGCCTAGCTTTGCAACGGCTCGTTCATTTGTACACGATGTTACTGCCAGACTCAGTATTGGTGTTTCTGTTTCACAAACAAACAAACAACGTGCAATTACCTCCGTACGCTATAGAGTCCTCAGTGGTCGGTCCCTGACCCCATCCTCAACAGCCAGTGAGCAGTTCACAGGATGTTACGGGGTTGTTTTTAATTTCTTCGTACTTTCTCTCATTCATTACGCTTCAGACATAGCGGCGATCTGGCCAGCTTCGAATTACCTGGTTAACACGGACTGTGGTAGGTGATTGGCTATGTGAGGGGGCGGGGACCAATTAACATTCACAACTTGCTGCACTTCTCTGGGCAAACCAAGTGTCATTTTAGAATTCCTTCTGAGTGTGAAATATCTTTCTTGAGCTTTGTGATGTTCCCATATTCAGCATTTCCTTTTCTTTTCTGTGCTGCTGCTGCTTAACTATGCATCTAGCATTCTTTCCAAAGACTGTCCACGGTGAGGTTGCTATCGTTTTACCGATTCTTTACAGCACACCAAACATGGTGGCCCCTGCGGCCCTGGCCTTTAAAAGTCCACACACCAGGCCGCGTTGTGCCGGCTCTCGATTTGGGCAATGTCCTGTTCAGACCAGGGTCTTGGTGCCCCAGTGCAAAAAAGCACTAGGCTACAGTATGTGCAAAGAGCTTTGACGAGAGGCTTTAGCTTAGTTTACAGTCAAGTGGGGAGTTTGTGACCAGGGATAATGCAGAACGTTGAGGCTATGAGTGAGCTGTGAGCTCCCCCTAGTGGAGGAGATGCAGCGTTGCAGCATTACTTGAAGTATTTAATCAGAAAAAAGGCACTTTTTCATGCTATGTTTTTTCTTTTTCACAAACAGACATAGGATTGGATAAGATCTGCAAGAATGCGATCAGTTAATAGGAATAACTGCAGAGAGAAACAGTGCTCATGAATTAAGACTGAAGCATGTTTTGAGAAGCGGTTCAACGTTCTAGCTAGGCGGATTAAAGACTATAAATACTATAAAAGGCTATAAATACTGGGAAATACTGTAGCCGAAAATGTCCAGTATTCCGGATAAATCATGGAAGCACGGAAATCCTAACTCTCAATCTCACTCTAATTTGAACACATTTCCCTGATTGTGTAAACTCTCCACATCTTGATCAGGTCTTAGGTGGAGTAGTGTCAGGCCACAGGGATCGTGAAGCCATATGCAGATTTGTAAAGTCCCTTCAATGATGAAGAAAAGCTCTCCTACCCCCTCCACCCCCCCTTACACCCCACCGAGTCCTCTGAACTAAAGATCGACAGGATGAACACATGCATACATGCTTTATATATAAGATAAAGCTATATTTTGTCTATATGTACATGTGTATATATTTATAAATAAGTCTATAAATACAAAATCCTTTCCTTAAATGTTTCCAGTCAACGTTAGTAAAAAAGAGAGCGCCAAGTGCTTTGGTAAAACCTACTTAAAAAAAATAATTAAATTAAAACTCAAAAAAATTAAATAAATAAAAAATAAAAAAAACAATGTAAAAAAGAAAACTAACAGGCCTAATTGCACTGTGTCATTTTCGGAGATATCAGGAGTGGTTAATGTTTGAATAGCTGAAGCTTTTGTGTTCAGCTGAGATGAACTAAAGCAGAGGAACGAGCAGAATACCAGCAGCTCCAAGCCCTAAGATATGATCACTCACCAGCTCCTTCACCGTATGATAATCAGTCATCCTAACAGGAACCTCAAGAACTGCGAGAATCAGGCCTAGAAGCTGAGCTGAAAAAGGCAACGCGTTCTCTCCAAAGGAGAATTCTCGCGGCGGTCAAACTGTGCGCTTTCTTTCAATCTGATCGGACTGTCAGCTGCAGAAAAGCTCATGAATGTGGTTCAAATCAGACTCTGTGAGTTCAGGCTTCAAGACAAAGAAGAAGAAGAAAAAAATAATCAGATGAGATTTAAAAGGTAAAAAAGAAGAACCTGGTTTGACGAGGATGGTTTTAGACCCTGACACAATCACTTCTTCAGTCGCCACAGAGACAGAACATTTGAAAATGTTGAGGATAATTATAGGACACCTAAAAAGTTCAATAAAAAGGATCTATTTTTGTACAAATGTAATTTTATCCCTTGCTTATGTATTCATACCTCTCTTCTTCCTTTCGTGGGCTGTTGTAAACATTGTGTAAACGTTGAGTTGAAATGGAAAAAGAGTGGGAAAATAAACCAGACCTCTTTAAAGGTTGGACACGGTGAGGCAGAGAGGTCAGCAGTGATGTCCTCGCAACTTTCGCCTGTACCTTTGCCTTGTTTTGTTTGTTTGTTTGTTTGTTTTTTCTTCTTCATCTGTCACTGAGCGACAGGATCGTCCTCATATTTTCATCTATTTTTAAGGAAATGAAAAAGACATCTGTTACTTGTGCATTGTTCTTTGATGTTCTTTCATGAAAAAATGAAAAAAAAAAAAAAAGTTAAAAATAAATCCAGTTGTTTTCCTTTTCCAGATCTTTCAGCGTAGACGTCTACCTACTGCATCCTGAAAGATACGCTATATGGTCAAAAGTATTGGGACATCTGCTTATTCACTGTATGGAGTAACTGTCTCTGTTGTCAAGAGAATGCTCTTTACTAGATTTTGCAGAATCATTGCTTTAAAGATTTGATTGCATTCAGCAACAAGAGTGTTAGCAAGGTCAAGATGTTGGATGGTCAGCACATCACCTCATTCCAAAGAGCACAGTTCCACATTGCTGGGGGGGCTTTACACCCCTCTAGCCCACGTCTGACATTAGGCATGGTGTTAATAGGTTCATGTTCATCTGCTCCAGAGAGTCCTATTCTATTAGCAATTTGGCCACTCATGATAATTATGGACTTTTTGTACAATATATGATCAATGACCCCAATCATTTTTGCTGACCCACACAGAGATCCTTCCGAGAAGGTGGTCTTGGTCCGGTCCCAGACAACCTCTGGGGCGGTTCGTTTGTAGTGAGAATGTGATCTGACCCCCAATCCGACCCAACGATCAGGTGTACTCCACAAGTTTAAAGTGAAACGGCTCCCGCAGCCGAGTGTTAACCTGCTATACTGCCCAGGTAATTAACCTTACTACAGCAGTCAACAGATGCCAGCTCAGCTGTTGCTCCATGGTGAACCACACAGAAATCTGCACTAGTCCAGAACTCTAAACCTTCTGGTATTTACTTTTTTTGCTCATGCCCAAGACAGGATTGACCAACCCGTGGAGAGAACGTTCTCACATGGTTTGTCGTGAAGCATTTTGGTGAGCTTGGGTTTTTTCCTAAACCAAACCAAACAGAGAAGGAAACACTTCCAAGTTTACAAAGTCTGATTCGGACCAGAGCAAAACAATGATGGGTGACTAAACACCCTAAAGAAGTGGATGTGCAATAGTGCGACTTACAGAACAGACCTACGCTGATACAGACCACTTAAAAAAAAGGAAAAAAAAACCTTTATTGAGTCACAGGTGAAGTCCAGAGAGACTAAATGCAACACAGATGCAGTTTGTTCCTCCCCATGCAGCCCTTTATCATCACCGCAGTGCACTGAAACTCCAGAAAACGAGACAGAGAGAAAGAGACAGAGAGAAAGAGCAAGACTGGGTTCATGGCAACCCTCGTCTTCATTAAACAGGAAAATAAAACACACACTCACACACACACACTCACACACACGCACCAGCTACTGAAGACACAGTTAAGATCACCGGACAGAAAAAGAGTGAAAGAGACAGAAGCTGCGAGTATGTACAAATCATCTGAAGTTTCCTTAAGTTTCCCCACGTTTTTCTCTGCTACCTCTGATACCCCTCACTGTGCTGTGAGACGTAGCTGCAGACGCATCACTGTGGACCCAGCAGCAAACACTGGCACGTCAATTCTTTTATTGGTTCAGCTGCAGACTTCAACTTAACACCATTAGAACCAACCCAGGATACACTATATGTCCAAATGTATGTGGACACCCCTTATAATCAATGCATCCAGCTACTCACTGCTGACACAGATGTGCAAACGCATGCCAAGACACACACACAGCTTGTCTAGTCCCTGTAGTGAAGTCCTGCCAATAGAATTAGACTCTCTGGAGACAATTTTCATGAACCTACTGGCACCATGTCTAATGCCAGGCGTGGGCTAGAGGTGTATGAAGCCCCCCAGCAATGAGCTGTGGAGCAGTGGAAGTACTGTGCTCTCAGGAATGATGGATGGTGCTCCATCTAATACTTCTGGAATGAGCTGAGGAGTTGGGGATGAGGTGAAGCGGGTGATCATCTAACAGCCTGACCTCATTGACGCGACGGTCTCTAGTGATGCACAGCAATGCGACAAAATTGAGATCCAATGAATAAGCAGGTGTCCCAATACTTTTGTCCATATAGTGTACAAGTATTTAAAAGCTAAATCTTTAGAAACTGTAAAGTTGCTTAGTAATTTAGTGCTTGTTACCAGTTTAGCCTATTTTGTCTGAAAGCACAGGGCAGGTATCTTCAGCCAATCTGAGATGTGAGCTCCAAAAACAGCCGAGTGAACCACTGCATCATGTAGAAACGAAAAAAACAGGACTGCTAGAAACAAACTGCACAAAGACACAACTGTTAGCAGTGTGATCTGGGCCTGTGTAATTCCAACCAAGTACATTAGTACAAAATCCTCCAAAGTGGAGCCAAAAACAACATTTCTACACATTTGAAACTCAAGACTGCGAGACACTGGAACCATAAAATACACCAGCTTTGTAACGACAGCGGAAAGAACTGCCTGTTGCGTGTAAATCTGACTGCTGTACAGAAATATACTCAGCACTGTCTCAGCCATTCATTATTGGCACCTTTCAACAACAACAAAAACAAAAAAGCCACACACACACATCGGGTTAAGGTCTCACACAACTGAATGTACTAGAACACAAGAAGCACCACGAGGCAAGTCTCTGCACACCTTCTGCACCGTTGGCATCTAAGGTTTAAGGAGAGATAGGTAGTAGGAAAGCATGTTAGTGCTTCGAGTTCCCCACCTTAGATCATGAGATCCAGCTGTGAAAAAAAGAAAAACCTTCAAATGGCTTTCGTGCAGCTGCGCAACAAACAAGAAAACAGCAGGCAGACCATTCCACCGACCGTTCAACAGAAGCACAAACGTACAAAATCAACACGAGACTAGTGTCATTCCACAAAGCCTGTCCTAAGCTAGCAGAGCAGGGTGTTCGGTTAAAGCTGCCTAGATCTAAAAAGACCAACAGTTAAAGGTTTGCTGGAACACATGAAGAGTGGGAGCTTCGAGGGTTTAATTGGTGAAAAAAAGAAGCAAAACATTCAGCTTATGTTTGGGTAAGGCAGAGGCAGAGACACAGAAAGAGAAAGGCAGAGAGGAAGAGAGGGGATAAAGAAAAAGAGAGAGAGAGAGAGAGAGAGAGAGAGAGAGAGAGAGAGAGAGACTGGTTTAGTGCACAGAGACAGTTAAAAGGAGTGGTGTGTTGGGTGCTCTGGACATGTGCTTATACCATCATCTATCTTGTCAGCCAAGATCATCAAGCTGTCAGCAGTACAAGCACGGACAGCCTGACGTCTTTCTGATGATAAAAGTCCGTCTTCCCCAAAATCAAAAGTACAAAATTAAAAAAGGAAAAACAACAACAAAAAAATTACAATAATAAAATAAGCCTGCACAAGCATGTGCTCCAGCTTAGCAGTCGCTTTTCCACAGTTTGATGGTCTTGTCGTTTTCTAGTGCTGCTGATGCAATTATGTTTTCTGTGGGGTGGCAGGCAGTTGAGATCACCACATCTACAAACAGAGAGAGAGAGAAGATTCTTGGTTTGGAGGTGTTGAGAAAATGTCATTACTTATTAAATAATGTGCTTAACGCTCATGATAAAGGTTCCCTAGAACCTTTAGCTTATGCCAAGAACTCAAACATTCCTCAGCGCTCTGTGAGGTGCCTGTGGGAACCCGGCATGAAATCGGGTTCCTCAAAGAAATGATGTGAATTAAGGCTCCTAGAGGATCTTTAGGCTGCTATATTTGGATGTACAATTATGAAGAACTTAAAATTCTCATACCTAAATAAGCAAGTACGGGTTAAGTAAAGGTTCCTCTAAAAACTTAAGCTCCTGAAGCTCCTGATCCATTCTAGGCCAAAAGCTCACCCAGCTGACCAACTTCACCATCTCTTAAGCTGTCAAATCTTGTCAAATCTTTTCCTTTTTCTCCCAGTTTGGTTCTGCCAATTCACCTGTCCACCTGTTCGTAGTTCCCCCTGGCACTAGCAATGCTGCAGACACTAGGAGGGAAAGGTCTTAACACCTAACCTCACCTAACATCACCTCAGACACATGAAGCCAGCCACGGCCTCTTTTTAAACTTCTGCCAATATACATGACACGCTTGGAGGAAAGAGCCGGGTCCCCAGCTCCACCACACCAGCTAAGAGACGCCTGTGGCAGCCAGGTAAGAGAGGTACGAGAGGCCGCACTCTTCCCAGATGGGAAGAGAGCACGGCCAATTGTGCTCCTTTTGACTCTGAATTCGCCTAATCAATCTTAGTTTATCAATTATTCTAAAAGGGGGTTTTGGGTGTGTGCTGGATTGAAGTCATTTTAAAGCACTAAAGAGAAAACTCTTAATATTTCAATATTTTTTTTTATTATCTTCTCTAAAATAATAATAAATCAATAAAAATAGTACACACAAAAAAACTGGTCTCCTATGTTTCATGTCCACACACTTCACTTACTACATTAATGCCTGCATCCCCAAATGGTGGTGCACTATGTTTAACACACTATCTAGTGTCACAGTGTGCAGAATGGGACACAGCCCGTTTTCAGTGGCCACTGCAACATATTAATGTATTTCTGTTACTTTAAAGACTGAAGAAATGCATTCTGTAGCACTTGTACTTCACCCAGGGTTTAGCAATATCTGCTTACCCGTGTGTCCTTGAAGTTTCTGTACGATCTCCTTGGTCTGCAAGTTCCAGATGTAAACCATGTTGTCTTCTGAGCCAGAGACAATCCACTGAGAGAGAAGAACATGTTTAGATTTTAATCTTCCAAATGAACCTTCACATCAAAGATCCTGCATCTATTCTCAGCACGAGCTGCATCCAACACGGACGGATCCCCCCCACCCACCCACCCGGTGCTTACACCAGCTCTTTACTAACTCCTTCAGCTAAGAAATAAAGACATTGGAAAGTTTCAAAAAGAAAGAAAAACGCTTACTTTGCCACCTGTGACCGAGAAATTGGCAAATATGCAGTACTTCTCATTTTTGTGACCGGTGTAGGTTTTCAAACACTGAAAAACAGAAGAACAAAGGAAATGATTAGCAGAGGGTCACAGCAAACCCTGCACAGATCCTTTAGCTAAACAAGCTCCAGACTGAGCCTTTGTTTAGACTGGCAGATCAAATCAGACTTTTTGACAGGTCTGTTTTGAGGACACATTTCTCCAGTCTGAACAGCAGTCAAAGGGAATTCTGCATTAAAAAGAAACTCAAGCTGCATTTTTGTGGCTTCAACTCATTTCCAGATGTTGAACACAATGAATCTGATTACATTCAAAGCAAACTTTGATGCTGACCATTTATTAACATTATGCAATATTAACATACAAATTATACATTTGTATTAACTTGATTTATACTATGTGTAGGTTTGCAAGTCTGTGCAACCCTGCTGGTACACTGGAAGTGGGGTTTGTGTGGATGTGAATATTTTATTAGCTAAATATGCATTTAAAAGCAGAATAGTGAAGCCTAAATATTTCAAGGTGAGCATGGTCTGGGACATTTGGACTAAGTCCAGGATGTTTAAAAGGTCTGGCTCAGTCCCTGGTTCCAGCTGATTGCATACAGATAAACATAAATACACAAGATAAAGACATTCTAAGAGGAATATCACATACAATATAAACAGAGAGGCAATTGCATATGCATAGGTAGCTTACATATAGAAGTGTGTGCTCTACAATGTCTGACAGGTAGTGTAAATATACAAGACAGTCCTCACCTTTCCTTTGCTGTAGTCCCAAAGCTTCAGGGTGCTGTAAAGAAAAACATTCTTAAAACCCTGAAACATCAAACTAATAATGAACTAAATAGCATTTATGAAACAACACAGAGATTCTTGTGAGCCATGGCATCAGCAGCAGCTGGGAGCAGCAGGAGGGCTGTTACTTACTTATCCAGTGTGGCAGCCAGAATGTATTTGCCGTTGGGGGAAAACTTCACAAAGGACACAGGGGGGTTGTCATCATCTATGAAATACATGCAATAGAGTTAGAATGCTTATAAAGGCTACATTCACTCAACATTCACACTTAACTAAAAGGATTTAAGGTTAATCTCCATGGCTTAAAAAAAAAAAAAAAAAACACTTACCAATGAGTGTTTTAAGGCACTGGCCTGATGCTGTGTCCCAAATACGGCTGTAAAAGCATGAACAAGAACATTAGTTATTGGGCTGCCTCCAACGACAGCATCCGCTATACTCCTTTAGTAGCTACTCAGTGTAAGTATCCTCATCCCTGGTCCTGGAGGCACCCTGCCCTGCATATTTCAGGGCTTTTCCTTCTCCTAACACACAAACTTCAACTAATCAGCTCCTTAACACACCCTTTCAGAGTTGCAGGGGGTGTGTGAAAAGCAGGACACTAAAATGTGCAGGGTAGAGTACCTCCAGGACCAGGGTTGAGAAACACTGTACTAGAGAGTAGCGGTGCCCAGAAATCAGTGTTATTAGCTGCACATGGCACTGGCAATAAGCCAAATCATTCTCAATCATTTTAAATATCATTTATTCATTTTAAAACTCAAGTCATTTATTATGAAATAGTATATATGAGTTACAAATATGCTTGTTTCAAGCTTAGAGGTCTCAAGTATGTGCCACATCATCACTGCTACACAAAAACCTTTTTGCTGCTTTTTGACCCAAGTTGTAGTTTACACTCTGTCCAAATTTCACGATCAACCAACCAATAGAAATGCTCCAAAATGACTTTCATTGAAAGTTAGAGTTTTTTCTTCTCCAGTAAATTTGCCGTTTTGGAGATTAGGTTTTCGCATGACATCGCTGTCACTATGAATGTTATCAAACTGATTACCTCCCAGCCATTGCTGTTATTCAATATATTCACTTCCACTTAAAGCAAAATCCATTTTCAATTCATAATGGGAAAAAAAGCTACAGCTATGGACTGGTATTGAGTCTGCGGTATTAAATTTTATATAGTTAATGTTATATAAAACCAGCCCTAATATTTTAACACTTTTATGACTAAAATAATGTCAGACAAACACACACTAACACTGCACCTGAATGCTGACCATACACCAATCAGCCATATCATTAGTATATTTTAATTAGTAGTGCCCAACACTGAGTAGGTCCTGCTTGTGCCGCCAAAACGGATCTGACCATGCACGGACTCCCCAAGACCTCTAAAGGTGTCCTGTGGTCTCTGGTACCAAGACGTTAGCAGCAGATCCTTAAAGTCCTGTAAGTTGTGAGGTGGGGCCCCCATCAGCATCAATGAGCCTTGGGTGCTCATGACTCATAAGCTGGTGGCCTTTTTTTTTTTTAGAGCACTTTTGGTAAGTGATGACCACTACAAGACATGCCCAATGTTTTG
The DNA here is from genome assembly GCF_030463535.1 of Salminus brasiliensis. Classification (NCBI taxonomy): domain Eukaryota; kingdom Metazoa; phylum Chordata; class Actinopteri; order Characiformes; family Bryconidae; genus Salminus; species Salminus brasiliensis. The sequence continues at coordinate 6,057,564 of NC_132895.1, read as the reverse complement.
GTGATGTTCTGACCCAGTTGTCTAGACATCACAGTTTGGTTCTTGTCAAAGTGACTCGTATTCTTATGTTTGACCATTTTTCCTGCTTTTAACACCTTCAAGAACTGACTGTTCACTTACTGCCTAATATATCCACCCTTGACAGATGCCGCTGTAGCTGATCAATGTTTTTCCACTGTGGTGCTAATGTTTTGGCTGATCAGTGTATTGTATACAGTGTTTTCTAGAAGTGTGTTAATTTAGACATATGTTTTTTTTCCCTCTTGCTTGAAGAACATCACAATCTAATAAACTATTCGTCTGTAAGGATATCCAAATCGAAACCAGTTGGTAAGCCATACTAGAAAAGAGCTGAGGGCCACCATGCTTACTCACCAGAGTCCATCGTAGCTGCTGGACACAATCAGAGATCCATCTCTGTTAAAATGGACCTGAAAGAAAAGCTATTGTCAGCTCTCTCATAAAATGAACACAGACTATCTGCAGATTACTGCACCACATAATCACCTCACAGATCTATTCCTGACACGTTCTGATGAACAGAGAGGTGAGCGGTCAGAAAACGTGGATACTCACTGCGGACACTGGATCTGAGTGAGCTGGCAAAGTCTTCAGACACTTCCCCGTCTTAACGTCCCATATCCGAACACTCTCGTCAAACTAACGAGTAACGAAATGGAAAAACACTGTTACAGCCATGCGCACAGAGCAGCCCTGAATGCTCCAGCACTCTGATTTCTTATGTTCGGCACTAAAAAGAAAAAGGCTGATCATGCCGTGCTTTATTTAATTAGGAGACTTACTGATCCAGACACAATTAGATTGGACTGGGGGTTGAAGTTACAGCAGAATACGTAGTTGCTGTGGCCCTTCAAGGTTTTCAAACACTTTCCCTGGAAAAAATAAAGAACATCACAGTCCATAAACCATCCAATATCACAGTACTCAGTACGGCCAGTAAAAATACAACTTCACAGGAGAAGTTCTTAACTTTCAATGGAAGTCAGTGTAACAAGATTTTATCATTGTCATTTTGGAGCATTTCTATTGGTCCACAACTTTGCACAGCTGTGAGATGAAATGTACTATATAGACAAAAATATTGGGACACCTGGTCATTCATCATTTCTTATGAACTCAAGGGAATTATATTATATTATATTTTATATATTTTATATATATTATATATATATATATATATATATATATATATATATATATATATATATATATATATATACACACACACACACAGTGCCCTCCATAATTATTGGCACCCCTGGTTAAGATGTGTTCTTTAGCTTCTAATAAATTGAGTTTTTTTCTAAATAATATAGGACCACGATGGAAAAAAAAGAGTAAAATACAACCCAAGTGAACTCAAGTGAATTTACTCAAGTACACATTAAGAAATAATTGTTTAACATCAAATCATGTGTGCCACAATTATTAATACTTTGTACAACCCCCTTTTGCCAACAAAACAGCACCTAATCTTCTCTTATAATGTTTCACAAGATGGGAGAATACAGATAGAGGGATCTTTGACCATTCCTCTTTGCACAATCTCTCTAAATCATCCAGCGACCTGGGTCCTCTCCTCTGCACTCTCCTCTTCAGCTCACCCCACAGGTTTTCAATGGGGTTGAGGTCTGGGGACTGAGATGGCCATGGGAGGAGCTTGATTCTGTGTGTGGTGAACCATTTCTGTGTAGATTTGGCCATATGTTTTGGGTCATTATCTTGCTGAAAGACCCAGTGACGACCCATCTTCAGCTTTTGGGCAGAAGCCACCAGATTTTGTTTTAAAATGTCCTGGTATTTCAAAGCATTCATGATGCCATGCACCCTAACAAGGTTCCCAGGGCCTTTGGAAGAGAAACAGGCCCACAGCATCACTCATCCTCCCCCATATTTCACAGTGGGCATGAGGTGCTTTTCTGCATACTCAGCTCTTGTGTTACGCCAGACCCACTTAGAGCATTTGTTGCCAAAAAGCTCTATCTTAGTTTCACCTGACCAAAGCACACGGTCCCAGTTGAAGTTCCAGTACTGCTTAGCAAACTCCAAACGTTTGCGTTTATGATTGTGAGTGAGAAAAGGGTTTTTCCGTGCATGCCTCACAAACTTGTTGGCATGCAGATAGAGCCTGATGGTTGTTTTGGAGACTTTGTTACCCCAAGAAGCTACCATGTGTTGCAATTCTGTAACAGTGAGCTTTGGAGACCTTTTTATTTCTCTTATCATCCTCCTCACTGTGCGTGGTGGCAAAATAAACCTGCGTCCTCGTCCAGGCTTGTTTACCACTGTTCCAGTTGTTTTAAACTTCTTAATAATTCATCTGACAGTAGATATGGACAGGTGGAGGTGAGTGGCTATTTTCTTGTAGCCAATGCCTGACTTGTGGAGGTCAACACACATCTGCCTTACTTGAATGGTATGTTTCTTTGTCTTTCCCATGTTGAAGAGAAATGGCCTCTGTGTCGCGTCATATTTATACCCCAGGGAAAGAGTTGTGAAAGTTGTGAATTACTAATTAAATGTTCCTACATACTCTGATCAACTTCATAAACTGCTGTAGAATTGACAGAAATACTTGAATTACATTTATTTCCTAAGAAATGTTAGGGGTGCCAATAATTGTGGAACAGGTGATTTTATGAAGAATAATTATTTCTTAGTCAGGGATTTTTTTTTTCCCCTTAAAACCTCAAAAAGGTTGGATTTTACTCTTTTTTTCCATCGTGGTCCTATATTATTTTGAAAAAAACTCAATTTATTAGAAGCTAAAGAACACATCTTAACCAGGGGTGCCAATAATTATGGAGGGCACTGTGTGGAGAATTGCTGCGAATATTTGATTGAATTCAACAACAATAGTCAAGACCACTATTATGGTCAGAATTACAGATAATCACCACCCCACCTCATTCCCAACTCCCCAACTTCTCCCAAAAGTATTGGGTGGAGCACCATCCATCATTCCAGACAGTGTGTGCACACACGTGTCAGCAATAGGTGAAACTTAAAGAAGCTGAATGCATTCAATAGAAGGAGTGTCCACAAACATCTGGACATTTAGTGTATAATATCTGCCATTCTATTGTCTTGATGAATGCCAAGTTACACGTTCAGCCTAACAATCAGAGAACCACTCTGCGGTGCTATCATATAGAAACTCAAGGTTCACTGCAGGCACTGTGACTTACAGAGCTCACATCCCAGATCTTCAGGGTCTTGTCGTCAGATGCAGAGACGAGAAGGTTGGAATCAGAGGACCAGGCCACATCAGAGATACCCTGCAGGTGAGCAACACGTAAGACATGGTATGCTCATGGCTACTGGTACAATGTAGAAAACTGGATATTATGGGTTAATGTAGCTTTCAGAAATGCCTTTTTACTTACAAGTTTATGCCCAGATATTGTCTTCTCAAACTTCCCGTCGTATGCTCCCCATATTTTGATTAGTTTGTCAGCAGCTGGAAAACAAAGAAACATTAAATAATCAATTCATGCTTTTACTGTTTAACTCTTGTGTTGTCTTAAGGGACAAAATGACCCACCACCAAGGGCCAGATCCAGTACAAAGAGAAACAGGCCCCTGCTCACTTCACCTAAACCACCCCCTACATTATGCAGATATTAACCCTCTGGAGTCTACGAACATGGTTTTGTGTGAAACTCACTAATCGACCCTCGACTTCTGCCTTTCACAGTTTATACACAATTTTATTTATTTTTATTTTATTCATATGCTTCACTGCTTTTGTCAAGCGAAGACTCTAGTAAACCCATTTCAAGCACAAAAACAATTTGTCCACGAGTAAAGGGATGTTTTAAAATCAGACTTCAGTTTTTCAGCTTTAGGGTCAGAGCATCTCTTCACACAGGGCTCTAGGTCACATGGGGTCTCATTATAGAGAGAGCTGAGATTGAACATTTTAATATAAACATGAGGGTGTGATCTAACATGCCAACATAACAGTTTAGACAAATATTATCAGGTAAAAGAAAAGAAAATTCATTAAAGATTTATTAAATCACAAGCTTGGTTTAAATGATCTGGGGGGGGGAAAGCAATTTTCCATAATGTTGTAGTGGGACACTGTCCAAAACTACTTACACGAGCTAGCGAGCCATTCTCCACTTGGACTGAACTTGACAGATGAGACCGCTTTTGTGTGGCCAGCTAATGTGAATTTCAAGGTGTAGTTTGGCTTCACAGGTGCTGACTACATCAGGAGGGAAGATTGAAACAGATATGAGAGGACAGAACATACAGAGAAGAGGGAGGTTGTAGGGGCAGGGGGTAAAACAGAGGACGATGCTTTAGAAAGGTTTCTCAAAAACAATCCAATTAACAGCAAAGTGACAAAAATACACAAATGTAATATATGCAACCCACCCCCCTTTTTCAAAACCTTTTTTTAAGTTTTCAAAATGAACACATTAATATTAATATCTTTGTGTTGTACAGACGTGTTAAAGTCAGGCTGGCCAATCAGAGCTCCATGGTCATGGCTGCAGACCAAACAAATGAGCATCCAGATGATGGCAGAACAGCTCATCTTGTTTGCAGCAGAAGAGAAAAGCTATATGACGAGCAGCAACAAGTAGGGTCTAAGAAAACATACGTCAGAGCGGTGAGAACGTTACAGTAACTTTATGCAGCTGCTGGTCTAAGTGCATCCTAGTCTGTTCATGTCCACAAAGAACTGCAAATTACAGCTTCCCTCACTAATGAATGCTCACGAGCAGAAAGGCAAAAGTGGACAGGGTGCAGAGATGTTTACGAGAGCGACGGCATTTTCGTCCTCGTTTAAAGAGCACGGATGGCAAAGAATGCGCCCGACTATGTTAAAAATCCCATTCGTACTTGGTGTGAACAGACCTTTAACTGATTCATGTTCATGAGACTTTTCTCACAGGGGGGTTGAGGTTACTCTCTGAAGGTTTTGGGTATGGGCTGTTTGGCTCCTCACCTTGCTCTGGCTGGCGGATGCAGCCGAGGACGTCTGTGTTTTAGTAGCTTCAGTTTCTGGTTTCTTCTCCTCCGTTGCCATAGTGACAAAGTAGCAGGGAACCGATTAGAGATGCAGGTTCCACCTCAGCCAGACTGGAAACCAAAAAAACAAACCAAAAAAACAGTTAAGCAATGTCCACATAAAGGAGGGAACTGGTGTGAGACTGGTCAGTCTGGAAACCAGTATTCCTTGGTCTTTATTCGTGGGAATATTTTTAAGTTAAGTTTAACATTTTAAATATATGGTTGACTCAGATTTCTGCGTCAGGCTTTTACTCTAGCTAGTTAACTCCAAAGACCATCACCCAGCAATAGCTCCAGCTACTACTACAGCCTACTTATACGCGGTCATATCGGAATATTAGCACCTCCTACCCAATAATGGGAATTACTAGCAAGCTAGCAAGACATTGTGATATGGACGTGTTGATTGCTCTGCAGTCGTCGTTTACATCAGGCATCAGTGGCCTGTGGGACACTTTCCTGTTATGCCGTTGGGAGGCGCTCAATGTGCCAGAAGTCCCTTCTCAGTACACCTTCACTATGGTGGCTCTAGAACGTCCCACAAAGTTAGCGGTTTCCAAGACGCTACCACCCTTCACTCACTGTCACAGTCCTATCAGAATTTTATGACCACCTCTGGGCTGCACATATAAATAAGCGAGCACACCAGTCAGTTGTAGCACAGTGCAAAACCATCTGCTTGGCAAATGACACAATTTGACTGATTTCCAAAGGGGCATGATAATGGGGTACTGGATGAAGGGTGGCGTTCTAGAGCCGCCATAGCGAAGGTGTCCTGAGGATGGACTCCTCACACATTGACTGAGCTAATCTCTATAATGAACGCCTCAAAGTCTAAGCTAACCTTACTTTAACTGGGTCAGTTTTAAAGCCATGTTGCTTGTGCTCTGTCTTGTTTTGACTGTTGTTTCAAATAATTGCTACCCACTGCCTCTATAAAATTAACAAATATAATTAATAATATAATAATACTAGCAGTGTTTTCTACTATATAAGAGAAAGTTGTTTTTTTAAGGGACCTGCTGCTAAAACTAATTTGGTAATGATCTAGACCAGAATTAATGTAAATCTACCCAACAGTAAGAGATGTTTTAGGAATATACAATAATTAAACACAAAAAGAAACAGCAATGGACAGATCAGATCTGACTAATACTGATCATTAATGCCAATATTGTATGATATTTACTGTTCTCTGGAAACAAAGATCATTTGGTGATACTAGACTACTGCACGAAAACGTCCTTTTAATTATTTTTACAGCATTTTTGACTCCAAACGTCTACACATTAAGCTTATGTATTTCTGCCTTGGCAGAATATTACAAGAAATACCGCTTCTATCATACAGGTGCATCTAAAGAAGGCATATTGATATAAATGACATTGAGCAGCAAAAACCCTTGAATCCGACATGAGAGCGCAAAAAACAACGAATCTGATCCGATCCTGTAAGCAATGCATGCTGAAACAGCACACACTCACACTGTGGGATGTGGCGTTAGGTGTGTGTCTCTTCCTGTGAGGTAGTGGAGTGGAATAGGTAAGCAGAACAACCTTGTTTTAGAGGCTCGACGTCAGATCAGTACTGATTATATATATATATACTGATTATATATATATATATATATATATATATCTCAGTACTAAGATATTAATATTTGCGTGCTGATCCTGCACCAAGAACTTAGATCTGAAGAAGTGTAAAAATGTGTTAAAAGGACTGTTTATATGTAGACCTTATTAATCAGAGTGATGCTAGCAGTGTTATTCTAATATAGAAGAGCCGAAGAGAAGAGATGCTGATTTGAACTAATCCCCATAGATTAAGTCTCACTTTCTGCACTTCATGGAAATTCGGGCAGTTCATATAATTTAGTTTACTCTTGGATACACAGAGGGCATTATTAACGCCATTACATGTTGGATCATTGACTTGTGGTGAAATCTGATAATACCTGTAATTTCTAAGACTGCAATATATATATATATATATATATATATATATATATATATATATATATATATATATATATATATATATATAATACCTGTAATTTCTAAGACTGCAATATATATATACATATAATACCTGTAATTTAAGACTGCAATATATATAATACCTGTAATTTTTAAGACTGCAATATATATATAATACCTGTAATTTAAGACTGCAATATATATATATAATACCTGTAATTTAAGACTGCAATATATATAATACCTGTAATTTTTAAGACTGCAATATATATAATACCTGTAATTTAAGACTGCAATATATATATAATACCTGTAATTTAAGACTGCAATATATATATATAATACCTGTAATTTAAGACTGCAATATATATAATACCTGTAATTTTTAAGACTGCAATATATATAATACCTGTAATTTTTAAGACTGCAATATATATATACTGCAGTCTTACAAATTACAGGTATTATCAGATTTCACCACAAGTCAATGATTAGAATTTTATTTAATATTAGAATAACACTGCTAGCGTCACTCTAATTAATATATATATATATATATATATATATATATATATATATATATATATATATATCGCAGCGAGAAAAGTTATTGCAATGTAATTTTCCCCCAATATCGTGCAGCCCTAGAGGAACTGCATGTGAAACAGATCAGTGCATCTAGAGGATGGCAGTAATTATATTGGTATCAAGCTGATATGCAACTGACATGAACGGGGAATAATAATAAAAAATAGTGAATTAACACATGATTTCAACTTTTATATGAGAATCAGAAAAGACCAGCAGTATCGTCCCATCTCTGGATGCATCCCTGATACAGTACTGATGACTCTGTGACCTCCGCCTGTGTTGAGGTCTGTTGATACTGCAACAGCGGGACCAGACTTAAGGTCTGTGTATTATTATTATTATTAAATTCTAATGGGTTTTTATTACTATTATTATTACTATATATATATATTTTTTTTTTACTTTTTTTTTTGTCCCTGTCCCATCAGCCATGGCCCATCTGGGTTTCTTTCCTGGAGAACGAGATTGGGTTATATTTTCATCCACATTAATAGAGAGAACCAACAACCTAACCACATACCTCACAGGTTCACCCATTACCCCATTTAATTAAGCAATAAACATCCCACAAACAACCAAAACAGCCTCACTAACACCCTCCTGTCTCCTGCACCTCCTCACTCGCATTCCTGAGTGCCAGTGTTTATGTAGCTATCGCGACCTTAGCTAGTAAAATACCAACACTTCAGCATGAAGGACGTTTTCAAATGCTCACAGAAATGCCACAAAGGCTTAACTGCACATATATCGACTTTAATGTGTAGGTTTTATAATGTAAATCAAGCTGAATAAGTTGCTGACCCGCTGCTGATCTCCAGCTAGCTACAAGCTAAAGGAGGCCTAAGGGCTCGACTGGGAGGACGCTGTTAGCGCATTAGCCAGCTAGCGGGCTGTCTGGCTGGCTGGCCGGCTAACACCAGCTAGGATTGATGTAGCTCAGGTCAGAATGAGTGAGGATCAGCTAGCTAGTGTTATTCACCGCCTGCCTGCCCAAATTGATCGAGCCGATTTCGATCCAATCCCCTTAAATCAGGCTGGCTGGCGTTAGCCTTTCTCTGCACATGCAGCAGCAGCAGCAGCAGCAGCAGCAGCAGCTCCTCCATTCAAACAATAAGCAACTCACCGTCGGTCTCTGTGCGCGGACGAGGCTTTTACTAAGCCTTTAAAGGATCCGAAAGGCTTGCCCCGACAGATCTTAATGCTCGAGCATAGAAAAAACACCACGTTTTGTGTTTACATTGACTGAGCAGGGTCCGATGGAGGAGCTGCGGCTCAGGCGGGGAAATGTGGCATCATGGAGGCAACAGCGCCACGATGGACGGGCCGAGAACAACCACAACGGCAAGCCTGCAAGGACTAACTTAGTGAGCAGCCCAGCAAACACACAACATTGGCACAACGTTGGCTACTTTCCTAAGGTGTCCAAATGTGGTGCTGATGTTGTTGTTGTTGTTGTTGTTGTTTAGCTGACATTGCCATCACATTGCTCAACATAATCCCTATAAGGGTGGGATTACATCCCTTATGTCCTGGGGTATTTCTCTCGTTCACGGGGATCTCTAACTTTTTCATGTGTTGCCATATTTTTTTATGGTTTTATGACTATTCACAACTTAACAAACAAGATTGCTTACATTTATTGCATTTAGCTGGTGCTTTTCTCCAGAGTGACTTTCAGTGTAACTCCTGTTACAGAGGGGTTGGGAGTCTGGCCCAAGGACTCTTAGGATAGTCATCCAGACCAGGAATCGAACCCCAGTCCCCCCAATGGTACTGGTGTTATCTGTTGCGCCAGATGTGTTATCTGTTTATTTTTTTCACAGGACCTCCTTACATTTGCACAGTGTCACAGCCTCATTATCGAGTAATGTTGCTGTATGGTGTTATATCACTACCTATTGCCCTGCATTTTAGCAAAATTCCATTAAGGCACAACATAATCTCAATAAGGAGGAGATTACATCCTCTATCAAAGGAATTGCTAACGTTTTCATGTTGCCACAGCCTAATTATTATGTTATTAACTTTATATTGCCATAAATTATTATTACTACCTATTCCATGTTGTCAGAAATCCTATGCACGACATAAGCCCATTATATTCTACACGGGGTCCTGGGGTATTTCTCTCGTTCACGGGGATCTCTAACTTTTTCATGTGTTGCCATATTTTTTTATGGTTTTATGACTATTCACAACTTAACAAACAAGATTGCTTACATTTATTGCATTTAGCTGGTGCTTTTCTCCAGAGTGACTTTCAGTGTAACTCCTGGTACAGAGGGGTTGGGAGTCTGGCCCAAGGACTCTTACTAGTGTAGCACAGGATAGTCATCCAGACCAGGAATCGAACCCCAGTCCCCCCAATGGTACTGGTGTTATCTGTTGCGCCAGATGTGTTATCTGTTTATTTTTTTCACAGGACCTCCTTACATTTGCACAGTGTCACAGCCTCATTATCGAGTAATGTTGCTGTATGGTGTTATATCACTACATATTGCCCTGCATTTTAGCAAAATTCCATTAAGGCACAACATAATCCCAATAAGGAGGAGATTACATCCTCTATCAAAGGAATTGCTAACGTTTTCATGTTGCCACAGCCTAATTATTATGTTATTAACTTTATATTGCCATAAATTATTATTACTACCTATTCCATGTTGTCAGAAATCCTATGCACGACATAAGCCCATTATATTCTACACGGGGTCCTGGGGTATTTCTCTCGTTCACGGGGATCTCTAACTTTTTCATGTGTTGCCATATGGTTTTATGACTATTCACAACTTAACAAACAAGATTGCTTACATTTATTGCATTTAGCTGGTGCTTTTCTCCAGAGTGACTTTCAGTGTAACTCCTGTTACAGAGGGGTTGGGAGTCTGGCCCAAGGACTCTTACTAGTGTAGCACAGGATAGTCATCCAGACCAGGAATCGAACCCCAGTCCCCTCAATGGTACTGGTGTTATGTGTTGCGCCAGATGTGTTATCTGCCACAGCCTAATTATATTGTCTATTATTACTACCTATTCCATGTTGTCAGAAATCCTATGCACGACATAAGCCCATTATATTCTACACGGGGTCCTGGGGTAATTCTCACCTTCACAGGAACTCCATACATTTTCATTTTGTCACAACCTTATCATATTATCTAATGTTACCATATGGTGTTATGAATCTCTATATTTTCCAAAAGTCCATGCACTACATAATTCTTAGTTGGACCTGATTAAATTTACATGGGGTCCTGGGGTAATTATCTCTTTTATAGGAATACCTAACTTTTTAATGTGGTCTCAACATTAAGAAATGTTGCTATTAGGTATTATCACCACCTATAGAGAACTTCCAAAATGCCATGCTTTTTTGAAAAATCCCATGCCCATTTCAGACAGGATTGTTGCCATGTGGTTTTATGACTACCTATTCACAACTTAACAAAAGCTCCATGTTTCTAAAATTTCATGTACTACATAATTCTGATTCGGACAAGATATCTTTTACATAGGGGCCTGGGGTACTTATGTCTTTCACAGGGGCTCCTTACTTTTTCACCCTGTCAAAATGTTGTCACAATCTCATTGCTAAGTAGAGCTGCTAACAAAATAACACTGAACACAAAAATTGTTATCTAAAAATTAAAGAATAAAATCTAACAGTAAAAAACAAATCATGTTCATTACAAACATACTTTAGGAAAAGTTAACTATAGAAAACACTAATCTATTACATTTTTATTGTAGTACATGAAAAGTAAATGTAGTTCATAACCCGCCGTTAATGGGTATTATACTTAATTCATGTGTAACATTATTATTTAATAGCTATATTAACTGCATTTGAATTAATAATAAATACTGCAATAATGTCTTACATTAAACTGTATGTTTAGTGTGTTTAATGCGACCGTTAGGCTTTCTGTATGGTGTTATGATAATTGCATTGCCCCATTATTCTGATTATTCTGATTCCGATGTTGTGAAGTTTGATGTTCTTCATTATGTCTTATGACTGATTTTATTTTTCTGATGCCTTATTTTTAAAGTTATTACAAAGTAAAAGTAATATTACCATATTAGCAGTTTCTGAGTAAATTAAATGATTTCCATACAGCTACGAGAGAATGTACATTACAGGTTTTTTAACCATTTAATGTATGAAAATATGAATTTTTGGTAAGGATCTATATAAAAGAAAACGTCTCTCTTGTTTATTTAAATATTTGGACACTAAGCTACAAAAAACAGCCAGTTTTTTTGGAATTTATTGTTTTAGTGACGTCCCAAGAAACACAGCATTTTCATAAATCTACTCTTCAGCCCTGACCATTCATGAGCAGTGTTGCAGCCCAGACTGCTTTTTGAATGAGGCGGGCAGAGCTCATTTACATATCAGTCTTAAAGGCACAGGAACATTAACAGTCTCACAGCTTAATTATAAGAGATAAATAGAAGATGGAAAAGTTTGTGTGAAAACAAACGGCTGCTGCCTTCAAGTCTTCTAAATCAAGTTTCTGATTTTCAAGAAATTTGTAGATGTGATAAGATGTGTGTTCAGGTACTTTTGGTTGAAAGCAAAATGGATACTTAGGCAAAATGTATTTTTCTTTACTAGTTTTTCTGTTTTTGCTTTTTTTAACTAGTTAGAAGCATCACATAACATTTCTTCACTGTACAAAAAACACGTATCTCCAAATTGTCAGCTTTACTTGGGAAAACTCCCTTTCAATAAATGTAAATTAATGCAATGTAATGAAACAAATTCTTTTGGAGCATTTCTAACAGAACCTAAAGGCAGCAAATGAATATTGCTGGATTAGGTTAGGGTTAGGCTAACTTTCAGCCAGATACTTTTAAATGATGGTGCTATTTTTGATTCAATTATGGCATTTGAATTATTATTTGACGTTTATTTAATATAATATTTGTTATATTTATATACAAAGTAGCAAATAAATGAAATAAACTTTTAATTCTATCCGATAAGCTAATCTAATCTAAGCTTATCGGCATGGCCACATTCAGTATTGCCTAAACATTAATTAACTTTAAATTTTAAACTTAAAAAACTTTCTGAACATTATAAGCAATAGAATAAAACCATTCAATTTGTTAATAATAAAAATAACAATAATAAATATGTAGCATGAAAGAATAGTATTAACAGCAGTTTGCAATCAATAGTGAGAATTAATATATAGAGGCACATAGCAATAGAAATAGAATAAAAAAAACATAACCCAAGAGTGGAATATAAAATATAATCATGAATAATACATGTAAACAATAATATATAATAACACCCACATTTGCATGAAGCACGTGAGGTTTACTACAGTGAGAGACTCTTCTCCCAACATCAACACAGGAGGATGAAACGAGGCGCCAGCGCGCATGCGCACCGCGCTGCTCGTCCCTCATCTGCTTCTGCCGCCTCCAAATAAGAGCAGCGGCGCGGAGCAGCACCAGCTAGCGGCCCTCGGAGCCCCGACTAAAGTAATATACCCTCTTATTCTTCATTTCAGCAGAGTTTACGCGCAGGTAGTAGCTGCGACTGTGCGGAGGCGGCCCCCGCTTGATAAGTTGGGCTCGTGCTTCGGGCTGGGTGTCCTGTAGTAGCGTGAACTTTAGCGAGCTAGTGAACTGCGAGTTGCTGACTAGCATTGTTTTCAACAAAGCTCCGTCTGCTGCAAACAATACGAGCCCAGCGCCTCAATAAGTGCCCGGCCCCGCTCTTCCTACAGCGGGGGCCGGATTAGCCTGAAAACGCGCTGCCTCGCGAGCGTGAACTCGCCTCTTTTTTGCCTCGTCGTGTTCTCATTTTAACCCCCGTCTGGCCAGACTCGTGTTTCCGCCAGTTCTGGTGCTGAAACGGGCTACGTTTGCTTAGCATGTTGGCTATAAAACTACCCGCCATCTTTTTGATGTCGGCTGCTAGCGCTAGTTAGCTGTTATGCTAAGCTATGCTATGCTATGCTAAGCTAAGCTAGCGCGAACCCCGCTGAAGAGAACCCACCAGGCTAGGCTAGGCTAAGCTAACTAGCCAGCGAGCTAACTGGACGTTTCCCTCCATTATTATTATTATAAATACACACTCCACTTTCTCAGTTGCTGCCATCAGAACTGCTGGTTTATTATTTTTCCGTTAGTGAACTAATTAACTTGAGATGTTCAGTTAGCTTAGGGAGATATTAGCTAGGTTGGTTAGCTAGTGCTAGCTAGCGTAAAAGCCTGCGTCCATACATTCGCCCTGGCTCTGTTTGTGCGGCTCTTTCTGTTCAAACCAGCTTGATTTTCCTGTTTTAATTAAGTTGGGGTCGTCTGCGGCGTTCAGGTGGGGTGGGGGGTCGTCCAGCCAGCCTAGTTTGGAGGTTTGAGAATGAATGAGGGGTGTCAGGCGGGTGTACTGGGGCAGGAGGGCAGGTAGATAGCTAGCTAGCAGAAGCTGGGCTTGTTAGATAGCGGCTGTTTACGCGGGAGGTCAGAGTGAGCTCCAGGGTCTGCAGAGTGAGCTGCAGCCCTACGTGGACTTGAGTAGTTATAAGGGGTCTTGCTGTGAGGGTAACAGTTTGTTAGATAGGGTGGTGGGAGGCTTTTATATGGTAAACATTTCATAGATGTCGGCTGGGATGTATGTGTGTGTGTGTGGGGCTGAGTCCAGTGCACTGATTTCCCCCCTTTTTTCTGGGTGGTGAACTTTGGCACTGTCAATCCCTAAATTCAGTACCTTTAGACTCTGTTTATTAAATCAAGGGAATGATTTAAGTGTGTAGGTATTAAGTTTGTGCTTTAATACTTTAAGTAGAGCTGGGCGATATGGGGAAATTAATATCACGATGTTTAGACATTTTATTTTGATATCACAAAATGCGGCAAGTGTAAGCTATTTATACTGGTATCTAAATACTCAGTACTCAGTACTGTGGTTTTTACTCAAAATGCTGCCCTGCAATCGATTAAGTAGTACTGATTAAAAGAAATGTGCAGTTAATCAGTGTTCTTTAAGCACTGACAATATCCACCGATACGATCTTCTGTCTGACAATGTGCTCATATAGACATAATATTGTCATATTGCCCACCCCTAACTTTAGGGGCGTTTCTGCAGAATATTGTGGCCTTATTTTCTAGGTGTAATTGCATAATGTGTGAAAGATGTTGTCTAGTTAGGCTGTTTAATACCTTGCATGCCTGGCTGAGTATGTAAAAAGCGCCTAACCTGAAATCTTCCTTTCTTGTTTTCCCACAGGTGTCTAGGTCAGCTTCTGCGATGGGATGTAGTCCCTCTCGGATGAGTGAAGAAAAGAGGCAAAACCAGAGCGAGTGTCTGTTGAGAAATACGTATTAACCCCAAGTCTTGTGAAGTGCAAGCAAGCGGCCTAAAGCTGTGGCTCCTTTCCTAAACCGAAATGTCGGATGTCACTTCAGCTACTTCAACCCCTCCTCAGACTGGTAACCCCCAGCCTCCTGAGGTTACGAACCCCACTAAACCCGGCCGTAAGACGAATCAGCTCCAGTACATGCAAAATGTGGTGGTCAAGACACTGTGGAGGCATCAGTTTGCATGGCCTTTCTACCAGCCTGTCGATGCTGTCAAACTGGGACTGCCGGTGAGTGCTTTTACACTTGGTTGAAGCAAGGCCGTATTTGTTGTGTATATGAAAACAACTGCTGTGATGGTGCCATATTTACTTCCAGGTAAATGTGTGCGGCCTTGTGTTTAGGGCATTTTGGAGTTTCTGGTGAAGTTGTTTGCAATTAGTTCAGTTTTATGTTTAGAAATTCAGTTAATTAGATTTTAAAAGTCCTAAAGCCCTTCATTTGAGAGGGCGTAGAAAAGTATTAGTCTTAATTTTGAAGCTAATAAGCAGTTTTGCTTAGCAATTCAAATCCCGTAACTCAATAATTACAAGAAATGTGTTCTTGTGTTTTTTTTGTTTGTTTGTTTTTTTTTTTTTTAGGACTATCACAAGATAATTAAGAATCCAATGGATATGGGTACCATCAAGAAAAGGCTGGAGAATGTGTACTACTGGAGCGCCAGCGAGTGCATGCAAGACTTCAATACAATGTTTACTAACTGTTACATTTACAACAAGGTGGGTCCACTTACATTTATTTACATTTATAGCATTTAGCTGACGCCCTTATCCAGAGCGACTTACAAGGTTACTCATATTGGTTACTCATATTGGACTCATATTGGTGTAGCGCAGCATGGTCACCCAGACTGGGAATCGAACCCCAGTCTCCCACATGGTGTGGTAGCTCTGTGGCAGGTAGTGGTGTTATCTGTTGCGCCACCAACCACACTTCTCACCCTCACACTGCCTAACCTTTAATGGCACTTGGTCGCGTTCCAGTTCCTGTATTTTGTAAACAATGAGTTTGAGATGCTCTTTGCTGTATTAAACTGGAGTGTGCTTTTTCTTTTGATTAGCCAACAGATGACATTGTTTTAATGGCTCAAGCCTTGGAGAAGATCTTCCTGCAGAAAGTGGCCTTGATGCCTCAGGAGGAGGTGGAGTTGCTCCCTCCAGCCCCTAAAGGCAAGGGCCGTAAATCTGGACCAGGTAAAAGCACAGTGACCACAGCAATGCTGGTGATTGGGTCTGTGGATAATATATATATTAAAAAAAAAGGTTATATGACCCACCACAATATTGCCACATCTGTGTATCTATTAAGGGGAAAAATCAAACAGGTGATTTAAAGAGAATTTAATTATTATAATGGCTTAACTTTGACATCATCAATCAGCTACTCTGTTTCTGTTTATTCCATTTGATATATACTGGCAAAATCTGTTGGCATGCATTTGTTCGGTGTTACAATGCTGAAAATACTGATCTACTTCAGTTTAGTTTAATATTGTCATTGTAGCAATACAGGGTAGTATAGTACAACAAAGCACTGTTGGACTACTTCTGTCTTTGTGCAAAACACTAACACAAGGTACATAGGCGTACAGTTACTGCTCATACAGATGCGTGTATGAGCTGTAACTGTAGGCCAGAAAGGTGGAATTTAGAGTGTAAACTATAGTGTTTATCTCTGTGTATTTCTGAGCAGTTTACAGCTTAGGTGTTATTCAGAGAAGTTAAACATGGCATGGAGTTAAAAAAAAAAAAGTACTTGTAGGCAGCATCACTTGTATTGTAAAGTGTAAGTAATGAGCATTAGTACTTTAGTGTCCGATCTAGTACGGGAGACTACTGTAGTAATGAGCAATGTGCATACAGTCCCACATGCTAGTGAAGCTCAGTGTGCAGATATGCTTAATTACCTGGAAGGGCGATCAGAGTTGTATCAGTAGTAGTTTGTAGTAAGATGTTTCACTTTCAATGCAGGCCAGCAGGAGGGCGCTGTCTCTTCTGGGTCTCCACCCTCAGCGTTTCCAGGTGCCACATCACCAGGCCCACAGACACCAGTCATCTCCTCTCCTGCAGTGCCCACCATCACCCCCAGCACACCGGCTGTGCAGAACACAACCGCTGCCTCAATCATGCCTGGCATACCTCCTTCACAGCCTGTTATCAAAGTAAGTCCCAGGGCCAAGAGACAGTGTAAACATTTCACTTCAGCTGTGTGTCTGTGATGGTACCTCACCACCATGTTCTTTTATCCCTGTGTGTGTGTGGGGTGATTTTTGTTTCCCAGAAGAAAGGGGTAAAGAGGAAAGCAGACACCACCACCCCTACTACGTCTGCCATCACAGCCAGCAGGAGTGAATCACCCACCCCTCTCTGTGAAGGCAAGCAGGGCAAGGTGGCATCTCGCAGGGAAAGCACCGGCCGCCCAATCAAACCTCCCAAGAAGGACTTTGAGGATGAAGAGGCGGGCCAGATTGGGGGCAAACGTAGTCGGCTGACTGAACATCTCAAGCATTGTGACACCATCCTCAAAGAAATGCTCTCCAAAAAGCATGCTGCCTACGCCTGGCCCTTCTACAAGCCTGTTGACGCAGAGGCACTTGAACTTCACGATTACCACGACATTATCAAACATCCAATGGACTTAAGTACAGTCAAAGTACGTAGCTCGAATTCCTCATTACTCATGTGCTTAGTGCATAAGCAGCTTGCAAACTTTATCACAGTGCTATTCAATGGTCATGAGTTGATTTGAGCTTAATGTTTGATGATGTGTTGCAGAAAAAGATGGACGGTCGGGAGTACCAGGATGCACAGACCTTTGCTTCAGACGTACGATTAATGTTCTCAAATTGTTACAAATACAACCCGCCTGATCATGAGGTCGTAGCCATGGCTCGAAAACTTCAAGTGAGTGTTCGTTCAGCATTTGTCTTTTCTGTTTGATATAAACAGTCACATGCTCAGTTGTCCTTATTCTGTGTTTGTAGGACGTATTTGAGATGCGCTTTGCCAAGATGCCAGATGAGCCAGTGGAGGAGAACCTGCCTGTTGGGCCAGGTGGGCCTGGTGTGGTCAGTAAGAGCACTGCCAGCAGCGAGAGCAGCGGCGACTCCTCCACCTCTGACAGCTCCGACTCCGAGGAGGAGAGAGCTACGCGGCTTGCTGAGCTGCAGGAACAGGTGGGTGCGGAACAGGTGGGTTTCAGAACAAGGTCTGACTATCTAAACCTTCAGAGGCCCTGTCAGGGTCTGCACTTCTTGTCCTTTTTTAACTATCCTTTTCACATCCCAATCTTTTTACTCTTTTAACCAATCTTTGCACACTGGGAAGGAGAGAGAATGGCTTCAGTGGAGGAGGGGCTAGCAGTAAGGCCCCTCCGCGCTGAAATTAGGTGTGCCAGGAACTTTTATTTGTTGCTTTTCACTTCTGTGAAACTGCTTTTTTGTGGATATACATATTATGGAAATTTTGAGATTTCAAAAGTTCTGCACAAGGCTCATTGCTCACAGGACTGCAGTTCCTTGTTCAACTATTAAGCTACTGAGCTCTTGCAAGACTGCAGAGTCATTAAAGGCAGATTTGTACTCAGCTTTGTGTACTCCACTCTGTGTGCTGGCTCTGCCCCCCCTCCCATATCTGTACCTTGTGAAAAACTGTTTGTGAAACAAATGTGCCTCATGGGGGAAGCAGAGTAAAGATTTTTGAAACCACTAACCAGATATCACTCTCAAGAGTACATCACTCGGCCCAATATTAGTAACAGCAGAGCTAATAAACGCCACTAACCGAAGACAACTGTGCTGACATTTAACCAAGACCAAGGTTCAGCAGCAACAGTCAGAAATTGAAAGGAATTGTGGCCAAACTGCTGGACTTTTTAGCACTAGATAAGCAGCCCTTTTCAGTTCAGTTTCCACTTCAGCGGTGGAGGGTTAAAAGGCTGAGCTGGTTTGGTGGTTGGGACACTGAATGAAGGAGAATTTGGGTGCATGGGAGTGTTATAGTTCAAATGGACTAGGCACGGCATGTACACGACATCAATTTATTTATCTTTATGCCAGGATGAAGGGCATTCATTTGTATTTTCAATCATTAAAAAGTGTCCAGAGTTAAAACAGCAAACACATTGGCAGATTTGACAGTTATGGACTTGCTTTGTTTGTTACATTCCAAATTTTATTAGGCCAAAAGAAGTGATTTTTTCCACCACCTCCTTCTTTCCAGATTCTAATCTTTCATTTTCACAATAACCCTTTCCCTCATTTTAATGTATATTTGAAAGATGTTTGCTTATCCAGTGTAAATTGACTATAGTGCAAAAAGTATTAAGTATGTTGTAATGCAGGTCAGTGTATTTCATTGGTTTGACCTGTTAGATCCTTGTCATATGCATGTTGTTAAAGCCTTATAAAGTGAGCTAAATGCTGGATATGCAAAAATACTGAATAAGAAATGGTGCATTTCCTAAAGAAAGGTTGTCCAGGGAGTGCAGTCAATATTTGCATATTTGCAATACTTGCATATATGTTTCTAATCATATTTTTAGTCTTTGGCGAAATCCTGACCACTACTGGACAACCTGTACCGTCTGCGTACCACTGCTTGCTGTCATTTTGGTTTTTATGGTTTGGGCAGATCACTGATCCCTCTCTCCCTGCCATCCCCAGCTGAAAGCCGTCCATGAGCAGCTAGCTGCTCTCTCGCAGGCTCCCGTTAGTAAACCAAAGAAGAAGAAAGAGAGAAAGGACAAAGACAAGAAGAAGAAAGACAACAAGCACAACAAAGCCAAACCCGAGGATGACAAAAAGGCAAAGGCAGGGCAGCCTGCGAAACAGACCCAGCAAAAGAAGGGCCCAACCAGGAGAGCCAACAGCACAGTCCCTGGCAACAGGTTCTCTCATAGTTGTCCACTTAAGACATTGAACGCTTCACGTTTAGCTGCTTCAAATGACCATTTAGTTATTAGTCCAAGCAAGGTATCTCACTTATCTTGTTGTACTTTAACAGGCAACCAAAGAAGGGAGCCAGAGGTGGTCCAGGCTACGAGTCTGACGACGAAGACTCTGCGCTGCCCATGACCTATGACGAAAAGCGACAGTTGAGCCTGGATATCAACCGGTTGCCAGGGGAGAAGCTGGGCAGGGTGGTGCACATCATTCAGTCCAGGGAGCCCTCGCTGCGGGACTCCAACCCTGATGAGATTGAGATTGACTTTGAGACGCTCAAACCCTCCACACTGCGTGAGCTGGAGAGATACGTCAAGTCCTGTTTACAGAAGAAACAGAGAAAACCTTTACGTAAGTTCAGTTCTGTTCTGGCTCCTGGTCAGTTAGGAGCTACACTGCAGCACAAACCAACAACTGCCTAAAGTCTGTGGCCTGATTCCAGTTCAGAGAGACTTGGACTTCTGCCAACTTCCCTTACTTATGCCCTCCTTCTCAACTAGGCCTGTCAGGATATTAAAAAATAAATAAATAAGATACATATTTACACACACACACATTGTCCAAAACAAATGCATCTAAACTGCTGTTCCAGCCTTAAACAACATGAAAAATGACATTATGAAGGAATTAAGACCTAACCTTCTGCCACTACAGATATACAAGTGTATATCTGTACAAGTATGTCATGTTTTGTATCTAGGTATCCATACTGTCTTTATTTGGCAGCATCTAGCTTGAGGTATGTTTTGGACTGCTTGGTACAAACCAGCCATGGATATTCCTTGAGTAATTGGTAAAGTACTTTAAGTTGCACTTGATAAGAGCGTCTGTTAAATGTCTTAATTGTAAGTGGAATTATGTGGTCAAAGCTCCTATGGCCCCAATCATGAACTTGACCATTCATTACATATCTACTGTCTGAATCTTTTAATAATTAAAAGTAATTACCTCATAATGCTGTTATATATTATCCGTGGTAATGAAATTATCTTAAAAATGCAATAATACCATTTATTGAAATGATTTCTGTGACGTTATAACTGGGGATGCATCAATTCACCTTTTTCAGTTCCGATACTGATACATAAACTTTGCATATGTCAATTACCGATCCGATACCATTGCTGTATTAATAAACCGTACCTCAACATGTTAGAGAGACTTCAGGCATCTGTACTTTATATAAATTTAACAAATTAACACACATATAGATATAAGTGTACTAAATTGCCAATTGTCATTTATTTATTTGCATCTTTAGTGCAGTCCAACACCAACAAATTAAAGTGAAAGGATCGGTTCCATGAATCGGCTTAATTATCCGGTACCCGATCCAGCTTACTATGTTAATATCAGGACCGATATCCGATTCTAATATGGGATCGGTGCATCCCTAGGTATAACATCCAAAAAAAATAGTTTCTCAACTTGTGTTGCTTATTTCCCCCCCCCCCCCAAACATTATTAGTGCAAGATGGCTATTTATTTATTTAATCTTATCTTATATTTATTTATTTATTTATTTAGATTGATACATTTGATTTGATGCAAATTGATTAGCTTAACCTGGAAGTCAAAAAACATAGCCTTACAGTGGAATTCCAGTTTATTGATGGCTCTTTTTACAGCATATGATTTCACAAAGCTGGTCTGTGATTTACGTCCAAAGTGAGGGTGGCAAGACAAAACTGCCTCACACTGAGAAGAAGAAACCTTGAGGGGAAAAAAGACAGAAAAGTTTGTTTCTTGAACTGGACCTGTTGTATTCATGTAATTGTATAGTGCTGTCAGCTGAGGGCAGTGTTGGTCAATGGATCAGTGAGACTTAAGTTTCCTCAGCACAGTTTATACAGAGCCTATCTGCTGTATTATATTTAGAGTAAAAAGCTTTAGTCTTAGCCATTCTTTTGTCTCTCTGCCCACCTCCTGTAAAAGCAAGCTGTCAAAGGGTTTGTTTGGGTTTTTTTTGTTTTATTTTTTTGGCATGAAACTAAACAATATTCTTTTGACTTCTTGGGATATTGAATGATTTGGGACCTTGTGTAAAGCTACTGTAGTTACGTATAGTATTTTGTTTATTATTTTTACAGTACAGAGTACATCTAACCTGAGTGTTCCTTGTCTTTGGTTTCTAGAAAAAGGTGGCTCTGGGCCAGGCTCGGGCCCGTCTCGACTCAGTGGCAGCAGCAGTTCTTCAGACTCGGGCAGCAGCAGCTCCAGCGGCTCCACCTCAGACAGCAGTGACTCCGACTGATTCTTTTTTTTTATTATTTACATTTTTACTTCCTTTTTTTAATGTTGTATGCAGTCATGGTTGTTTCTCAGACTTTTTATAAGAGAGAAAAAAAACAAAACAATGAAAATGCATCATGTCAGAACATGAATTAATTTCCCCCTCCCCCTTCTCTCTCTCTCTTCTCGATATGCTATTCTGGGGGTGAAAAGACGACAAATTAAATGAATAGATCCCTCATTCCCACTGACTCTGAAAGGGATGTCCAGATCAACCAAACTATAAATATGAACAATGAGACTCAACCTTCCTGACTCAAACAATATTTGTAAATGGTTTGGTTTCTACAAACTAACTAACTAATGGCATCTCTGCAAGAAAAACGGAAGCTCGCAGAACTTCGTCCTTATCTTCCAACCATCTTCATTTGACTCCCCCAGCCCTTCTTCCCTGCAGGTGGTGTTGTATTTATTTTTATTTCTCATTCTCTAGTTTCTTGTTGCTTTTACATTCTTCTCGCCCGCCTTCATGCCATCAATGGGTTTATTATTTTGTATTTTATTATTTTTTTGTTTTTGAACTTTCAGAGGGTTTTGTATCTTGTGTTCATAAAATTCAATCATGTGCTGTCTGTGTCGGCGTGCATGTTCATGTAAGGTTCTGTAATCTAGTAAATTGACACCTTCCGTTAAATATCTCAAGCAAGTAACTTATTTGTTTCCACATTGTAGATTTAGAAGTAGCGGATGGTTCTAGGTTTCCTTCTAGGTTTTCATTCATTCATGAGAAGAGTGTAGGGGAATGGAAATGCAGACGGAACGTTCAGCGTCTTGTCTTCCTTCTTTGCTGCACATCTTCAGAAGTGAATGTACGCAACCTTAAATCATGTCCCCTTGAATTGACTGATGTGTAGAGCTGGAAGCTGTCTTGGTTGATTACCCATTTCATGCAGTTGGCAGCAGAAAATGCATCTGCTTAGAATGCTTGGTTGCTGTGTCATGGTACTTTTTAGGAAGTGTTGCTTCTGAATGTCTCTTCTGAACTTTTGGACAATGCTCAGTGAATCACAGAGTCTTCCTCCAATCATGCAAATCAAAATTGATTTCTGAATGTAAGAGAACAGCAGGTTTCACATTTACTCTCCTTTTTAAAAGGAATAAATGAACGTTTGTGGTTCTGGGAGACCCCTCTGCTATTCCTAATGCTGCCTACTTTACTCATGCTCATATCTTAGACTGCATTTCATTATTTTTCTGAATTTTGTTAATATAGGCTGGTAAACTCCCCACATCAGTTTATTGATTTAAAAGGGAATATACATGATTAATATGCGTAGCTCATTGCTGGCATGCAAAAACTTTATTTCCAAAATGGCAACTTAACTTTCAGTGGAAATCAATGTTATCAGAATCAATCGTTACAGAGCATTTGTTCACCATGCCTGTTCACCATCAGAGTTTGACATTATGTAAAGAACATGTCTGGCTTAAATTATGTGAAAAAGCAAAAAATACAAGATTTGTGTGACAGTTGTTTTTTTTTTTATTATATATACAAAATGTGTGCATATATAATTGGATTGGGGTCAAACTTGGGAACAAAATGCAATTGCCTTAATATTCTTTGGAGAAAACCAAATTGAAGAGGGACCTTTACGTTCTACACTAATCAAACACTAATGGATGTAGTCAAGTGCATAATTATTTTGTAATATCTGTGGCTTATTGTGAATTCTGTTGATTGTGAGCGAGAGATCTGGACATGCTTAGCAGCAAACCTCCGAATTGCCTTCCCACAGCATTCCAACATCAATGTTCATCAACCCCTGTCGGGTTTCAGCAGAGTGATATCTTTTAGAAACAGACTGAATACATATGAATATATAAAAAAGATATATATAAAAGATATAGCTCATTTTTAGGCCCTGGTTTTAAAAGAAAATTCTAATAGCTCCTTTTTATATTTTGAAAAAGAAATGTTTACTTTTTATCTTTGACACGCATGCCAGTTTATTGTATCTTTCTTATGCCTTTTTTGAGCTGTTTATAGTTCTCTTCCTGTGAGCGTCGGTCATTGAAACAACTACAGCAGCAAAATCCAGGAGACAGTGAAAGTAGATGTGTAGGCTTGTGTACTGAAGCGTGGGCCTGAGGGCGAGGGTTTGGGTGGAGGGAAGCTAATGTTTGATGGCATCACCAACCAAGAATCTCTTCTATGCTGGGTAAATTTTGTTTTTCATAAAATAAATGACGAAAAATACCCTTAAAATGTGCCGTTCTCGTTTTCTGCCCGGTTCTAGACAGTGACTCTCTGCCATCTGTTTAACATATTCAGGATCTGGTTCATGTTCATCTCCCCTAATTGCATAGATGGTGGTATGATTGCTTGTGTATTGCAGCTGCTAGTACAGTATCATTTAAGGGTCATTTTTTTATGGCAGTTGTATATTGATCAGTCTCTATGGGATCTTTAATAATAATAATAATAATAATAATAATGTACATGTGATAAGGTGTCCCTGCACAGCTCTCACCTAAGTTAATGTGCAGTTAAGGATTAAAGTGGCCATTAAAAGTATGACATGTGATCATTCCAGCCTGTACAGTGCCAACACTTGACCACTAGATGGCGGTAATGTGTTATTTGTGATTGCTGGGTCCATGCTGGTCCTTGTCGCTGGTTCTTGCTGAAAAGCTTCATTGATGCACTCCCTGTCATTTCCGAGGGCTAGTCTGAGAGTCCTGGGGTATAAGGAGGGGCCTGGTTCAGATGGTGGTGAAGGTTAATGGCTCCAGTGAGAGGCATGGTTATCAGATGGGAAAGGATGGTTAGTTTTAAAGGGACTAAGTGATCATTTAATCATATCTATCTAACACTATGGGCAAAAGTATTGGGACACCTGTTTGTTTCTTCCAAAATCAGGGGTATTCCATGATAGTCCATCCTGCTCTGGGCTCTTGAGGGTTCGTAAAGTCAGGCTTATATCCTCAACCACCAAACTCTTCCCAAAAGTATTGGATGGAGCACCATCCATCACTCCAGAGAACACAGTGCTTCCACAGCTGCTCCACTGCTCAATGCTGGGGGGCTTTATACCCCTCTAGCCCACGCCTGGCATTAGACAGTGTGGCAACAGGTTTGTGTCCAGAGTGTCCTATTCCATTGGCAATGCTTTTCTGCAGGGACTAGATAAGCTGTGTGTGTGTGTGTGTGTGTGTGTGTGCATTTGCTCACCCGTGTCAGCAATGAGTGCAACCTTAAAGTAGCTGAGTGCAGGGGTGTGTCAAGGTGGGAATACCCCCCCCCCCCTGTACAGGGCCTTGTGTTTTTGGGGAGGTGGGAGGAAAACCACTCAAAGACCACACCAAACTCCTCATACAGACCAGAGCAAGCATCCATCCATCCATCCATCAACCCCAGGCCTCTGAAGCGTTGCAGCACGCGCCACCTTTGGTGCCGTATTGCATTTTTCGGATGATTCAGATAACAGTTTGAACCAGTGTTATGCAGGAATTGGTGTCTTTGTATCTTGCTCCTGGGCTCCCCCTTCAGTCAGGAAGTCTAATTTGCATATCTGGACAAGCTGAGACATAGAAAGAAGCATGTGGACTGAGGCGGTAGAGTAAAAGTACAGGGTAATGACTACGCAGTTCCCGCAGTCGCTATCCTGCCGCGTATCCTCAGCGTTGCCGAGCTCGGAGACTCCGTTCTCCACATTACAGTCAGTGGAGCAATTTTCAGTGGATCAATACTCAAGTGAGGATCAACTCTGAACAGTCTCTGTAGTATTCAGTAGTCATTAGGTACCACACTGCTCCCAGAGACCTCAGTCCTCAGGTTTCATCATTTGGGATGACATTGCCCCCATGCTTGAGCCTTGGCTTCCATTTATAGTACACTCTCCAGGGCGGAGTGTCACAGTTTTCGTATTTTTTTCAGGAGCGAGTGACCTTCCCGCTTTGCCGCAGCGTATGAAACATGCCAGCCAGCCACACACTCTCACTGCAGTGGCCCGTGATGGATCAGGGGCCCAACGTTCCTGACAAGGCATCATGTTGGAGACGGGAAGCCATTGTTCATCCTGGATGCGGTTACTCGCCAGATTACGGCCCGAGCAGCGAGCCATCCATCCAGTTTGATCGAACATGCCTCCGCCATGTAAATCTTATTCCAACGGTAGACTGGAACCATAACAGTGCAGCCGAGTTCATGTTTGTACTGGGAGGATCAGATTCAGGTCATTCTGCATTTGATCCATTACAGTGATGCAGTGATGTGCACCTGTAGTGCAGTCAGGTCAAGCTCAGATGTAAGGAAGTGCTGGATTGGTCAAGTGGCCTTTATTAATTCTCTGTTTTTATGCTGTCCCACCAACATTACACCTATAAGCAGAGTTTCAGCTCTGGCTGCTTTTTGAATGAGGCACATTACATGCTAGCCAATCAGGACAGAGGTCATTTACATATAGTAATTCACTGTAATCATTTCTATTGGTCCTTTGATCAGGAAATTCTGCCACAATGTACAGAACAACTGTTCGAAATTACATCAAAAAGTAACTAATGGCAACAATGGAGAAACACTATGTGGACAAAAGTATTTGGACACCTGCCCATTCCTTATTTATTTTAAATATTAAGGCCTTTATAAAGAGTGTATCCTGCTTTTGTTGGAGTAACTGTCTCTACTGTCCAGGGAAGAAGACTTTCTCCCAGAGTTTGGAGGAGGAGCATTGCTGTGAGGATTTGATTGCATTCAGTGACAAGAATGTTAGTGATGGAGCACCTCCCACCTCCAAAAACCTACACATGGTAGGTGAACTGCCCATGCTAAATTGCACCCTAGGTGTGAATGGGCGTGCGGTGCCCTGTGATGCACTAGACTGGGGTATTCCGGCCTTGTGCTCAATGATTCCGGGTCATAAAAACGCACAGTAGGGGAATTGGCCTATGCTAAATTGTCCCTAGGGGTGTCCTGTCCAGGGGGTATCCCTGCCTTGCACTCAGTGATGGTGTATAAGTCACTGACTAAGGCACTAAACTTGCACAGGAGGGCAAAGCAATAAAGACAGCCTATGCAACAAGGAATTGCATAGGATATGAGCCCTTTACAATCAAACACGGGGCAGCAGATCTGGCCAGGAAGCCGGTAGTGAATAATCTTCACTGTTATTATATTTCATTTGGGTATTTGTGGGAACTTTAGTGGAGACGAAAACCAAAACCTCCTCCCACGTGGACGGATCCAGCCCGTGCGCGCCCCCACGCCTCTTCTTCCTCTCGTTGCCCGTGTGCGCGTGCACACGCTTTCTCTCTCGTAGTAATGGGAAATTCGATTCAGTTCACAGAACCGATTCGTACGAACAATGATTCAGTTCAGGTGATTCACAGTTCACCAGTCACAGTGAACCCTACTATATAGCCAGCTCACCCATTTATACAAAGGGTAGAACAATTATTTTATTATTTTTATAGAATAATTGTAACTATTTTTAGAGAATCTGAGCTCGGTCAAAAGTTTTAGAACACCTCAATTGTTTTCAGATTTTACTGACATGTAAGCACTGAGATAAAGTACTGTGATTAACCTCAAATGGTGCAAAGCTAAGCGTGGCTTTTGAGGGAACAGCTCAGACCCGGCTGGTCTGCAGCAATATAAGTGAATGAAGCTTTAAATATTAATGCAAAAAATGAACAAACCCAAATCTACAAACCCTCCTTATACACGTAACACTGCACGTTCAGACTCACGCTCTCTTAACAGTGGAGCTCTTTCCTTTAGAGAAACTCCAGATGAAGCCAGAGTGTGCTGAGGACACTGTCCCACACCATGAGAAGCTGGAGAAAATCTGAGTGGTCTGGTACAGGAAGAAGGCTGACAGGCTCCAGATGTGCTGTATCATGGCTGACCCTGGCTCCCCAGCTGGAATATGCAATAGGAAGAATGTTATTGTACTGTACAAACCTTGTATCTACATGCCAACTTTACAGGAGAAGAAAGAAACCTTCTTAACCTCGTCAAAAGAAAAGAAAAATTGGAGACAGGGGAAGAGTGCCTGGTTTGGGACATTTTTTGCATTGAGGAGCTTCCTGTCCAAGCTAAGATTGGACATTTGAGACCGTTATTTAGACTCAGAGGTACGCTAAATGTCCAAATGACACCAAAGGACACCTCTTCTAATGAATGCATTCAGCTACTTTAAGATGCACCCATTGGGCACACAAGTACTGCCAATAGAATAGGACTCTCTGGAGCAGATAAACATGAACCTGTTGGCACCATGCTGCCTAATGCCAGGTGTGGGCTGGAGGGGTATAAAGCCCCCCCCAGCATTGAGCTGTGGAGCAGTGGGACTAACTGTGTTCTCTGGAATGATGGATGGTGCTCCATCCAAGTCATTACCTGAGTTGGGGAGAAGGTGGCGTGGTGACCATCCAACACCCTGACCTCACTAATGCTATTGTTACTGAATGCAATCATCATATCCTCACAGCAATGCTCCTAATAAGCCTTCTTCACTGGACGGTAGAGGCAGGTACTCCAACAACAGCAGGATAAACTCTTTCATCAATGCCCCTGATTTCAGAGGAAACAACGAATGAACAGCTGTCCCAATACTTTTGTCCATGTCCAATAAAAACATGTATCTCGTGTGTTTATGTAGGTGACTTTACAGGAAAAGGCAAAAAATGTTTAAATGGACGTTAATGGATAAGAGTTTATTCCAAGTAATTTCGAGCATTTCTATTGGTCTATTTATCCAGAATTATTCATACAGTGTACAGATGAAGAAAACTAAAAACAAATAAAAAATAAAAAAATAAAAAAATGAAGATACATGTTTTTTATTGGACAGCAGCGAGAATAAGATCCTCATTGGGTATGGGTATAATAAACAACAGTCTCATAGTAAATAGAGATAAATAGTAAAATAAAAAAAATAGAAAAATAGTAATACGTACTTAAAAATATATATATAAATAAAATAAGTAAAAAATAATATGCAGTCCTACGTTACTGCAGCCCTTTTACAAAAATAATACAAATAATAATATAAAAACTTTTTATATATAAATAAAAATATAATAAATAAAAAAATATATATATAAATAAAATAAGTAAAAAAATAATATGCAGTCCTACGTTACTACAGCCCTTTTACAAAAATAATACAAATAATAATATAAAAACTTTTTATATATAAATAAAATTATAATAAATAAAAAATATATATATATAAATAAAATAAGTAAAAAAATTATATGCAGTCCTACGTTACAACAGCCCTTTTACAAAACTAATACAAATAATAATATAATAAAAATAATAATATAAAAACTTTTTATATATAAATAAAATCATAATAAACAAAATACTAAAAATAATACAAACATAAAACTAAACATACATCTACCTGATTTAGTCCTTCGAGCCCTTCCAAGCTTCAGAAACAGCTCGATTCATTTAGCGAACTAATGTTGTGAATCAGAATCGGTTCGAGTCCTATGTTGAAAAGAATCGGTTCCGAAGAACTGATTCGTCCACGAGTCGCTCATCGCTACTCGCACGGCTCGCGGGCTCGGAGTGGAGGCGATAAACCCAGAGAAGAAACAGAAAGAAAACGGGAGGAAAGTAAAGACCTTAAAACCAGCTTAACGAGCTCGGAGGACGGACAGGGCGGCCGCTGCAGGGGCAGCCAGCGTTACTGTGTCAGTTTGGGAATTTCAGCTCCTTTTTAGCTACTGTTCGCAAACAACGACCCCCCCCACTCGGCGAGTAACGGAGGCTGACGGAGCGGGGCTGGTGTCTACGGCAGTAAGTTTGACTAGTATTCGTGGTAGATAACAGTTGTTATTAGTTTTTGTTTTTGAGCTGTAAAAGGGCTGCAGTGCCGTAGGACTGCATATCCACTCGCAGCCCTGCTCCGCTCCTCGTCCCGGTGCTAGTTTGGGGGTGTTTGGGGGTCTCCAGAGCCCCGGACCGCTCCGGAGCCCCGGGCTGACAGCGCTGCGGAGCTGCCCCGAGCTCGCCGGTTACTTATCTAGCTGGCTGGTGAACTTCACGATCCGCGATGAAGAAGAGGAAACTGCACTGATTCACTGATTCACTCATCATCCACTGATTCACTGATTCCAACCTTCCCTACATCTGTTTATCAGCCGAAATTACCCCAGAGGCACCTTTAACCCCCCAGCCCGCTGGAATGTGGCTCATCATCTGAAGCCGAGGACCCTGTGGAAGTGGACCTGCTCTGGACCTGCTCTGGATTGAGTGCTGATTGAGATTGATTTATTTAATTAATTAATTATCTAACTACTATTTATATCTAAAGCTTTTCTAGGCATCATATACCACCTCCACCCCTCCTTCATTCCTATGGACCTCCTCAAGAAGTCCATCTCCAGTTTTCGCTGCGTTGACGTGTAAAAAAGCCCAGCGCCTGTTCTCTGGATCCCTAGCCGAGCGCCGAGCTGCCAAACCCCGGGTGCGTAGCTTGCTCTGCCCGCCATGGAGGAGTGGAGGCAGTGCGGCCGCTGGCTCATAGACTGCAAGGTCTTGCCCCCCAACCACCGGGTCGTCTGGCCCTCTGCGGTCGTCTTCGACCTGGCCCAGGCGCTTCGAGATGGGGTGCTTTTGTGCCAAATGCTGCACAACCTGTCCCCTGGATCCGTGGACTTGAAGCAGATCAACTTCAGACCCCAGATGTCACAGGTGAGCTCGCCTGGCTTTACAGTGAAACCTATGAGAGACCACTGGGAGTGGGGGGTGGGGTGGGGAGTGGGGGGTGGGGGGTCCCTGCAAGGTCTGGATCAACACTGTTTAATCAGAGTGGACTTGGGAGCACTGTGCTCCAGCACTGTGCTAAAACGCTGAGCAAACCAGCCATTGGATGTAAGCATGGGCGGTGTGGTGTACTTTATCGTGGTTGTGATGAATGGCAGTAATGGGGTCATTATTTGGATGTGTGTAAGAAAGCACCTACACTTTCCCCCTAAACTTTCATGCATGGGGTTTGATTTGCCTGTCTTACCAGCATATGCGCAGTTCTCTCAGAGTTTCCCTCCACAGTTTCCCTCCACAGTTCCCTAATGCTTAATAACCTTTCTTCACTGTAGAAACAGTTGCTTCAACTGGGAACATAGCTCGGGCCTGAT